>NC_087162.1:877500-882500 GCF_035594125.1 Scylla paramamosain | reverse complement strand
ATTTGCTGTACATTAATTATATTAATTAACATGTGTAAGCAGCAATAGAAGAATACCTCACAGAACAATACCTTTTTAAACACCTTTATGAAGCGGGGTGCCTGAGATTTAAATTCTTCAAAACATATAGAGCAACACTTTTACGTGGAGTGTGTCGCTGTGTGCCTAGAAGCGAGCCATCCCTCCTCGCCACACATCAATACCTCAAACAAAACTTCATCACGCACCCTCGGCCGATCTTTTTAGGGGCGTGGGGGAGGAGCAGTCGCCGCGGCTGCATCTCCACACCGGGAATGCTTGTCCCGCAGACATGACGGACAGTAAACGAAACCAAGAAAGAATAATGACGGCAGTTAAAAGGCAAAGTTGACTGGCTGCTTGTCGCGCCGCTAAATGAGACGGCTTGGTGGTGGTGACGGGCAGGTCCCCGCAGCCCGTCTCGCACCATCCAGTTTTCGCGGCCACATCGACGTCTGAGCGGCAGATCCACTGAGACCGACCACAAAACTGAGGCGGAGGAGAGAAAATGTCCATCCTGCCAAAGCCGAGCGAGCCGGAGACATTTCGGAACTGCATCATTTCTTACGTCTCCGTCATTTTCCTGCCACGACCCTAATGACGTGGTTCACTCGACTCGCTCAGCCGTGATTCAATCGTTTCCAGCGAGGCGCGGCTCGCAGCCCGTGCAAGACAAGGGGAGGGAGGCTGAGGGACGGGAGACGCAGCAGACGACCGCTTTCCGACAATGCTTCGATTCATGTTCGTTATGGAGATTTGATCCCACACTTTTTATGGCTTAAATAAGCAATAAGAGGAAATAAATATTACGCACATATCTATGTTTCTCATTTCACGAGCGACCGCTAGGTAGCGCGACAGTGTTCGAGGCGAGAGAGCCTTTGGTAATGCTGGAGCCTGTGCCCTCCTCCTCTCTGGACCAATAATTACTGGTCTTTAAAAAAATCTTGGAAAGGGCGGGGTTGTCATCGGTGCGCGGCGCGGCCGACTTTGATGACTCTGGCCAAGAAAATGTTGCGGGCGGTGAAGGGGAGGCACCGGTGGGGGGCGCCGCCGAGGAACGACGGTGTTCGCCCTCAGCCTCTTTTAATATGGTGATGGGATGCCACCGATGTTAATTGATTTGGATACCGCGGTGGCTCCGAGCTGCCGCCCTGCCGTGGTAATGTCCCCAAGATCAGCAGAGCTTTAGCTTGGGACGCGCACTTCTTACCTGCGTACAGTCTTTTCCAAAGTGGGGCATTGTAGCTTGCTCCTGAACGAAATTAGATCATTCACTCTGAAAAATCTGTGAAAGAGTGGGCGTGCGTCTGCCATTTATATTTCCCCTTCCTTCTCCTCCTCCTTCAGTAGGGAAGAAGCATATCGATGATGAGAGAACCTCTGCTAGAAGTCATCTGCTTGTAATAAGACGCCCAATAGTAATGACTACAAACATTTACCAAATGTACAGAACCACATATTGCTGTCTGGAGCTTCACCGAAAAAAACTAAAAATATTTTTTTGTTATTTATTTATTTATTTATTTATTTGTTTTATTTATTTATTTATTATTATTATTATTTTTTATTTATTTTTATTTTTTGGTGTATACACATTTTGATCTTCTGAATGACCCTTTGCTGAGAGACACAGGAGAGTCCTCAAGGGATTACCTCAATTCATGCAAACAATTTGAAGCAATTTGAGCGTACGAGTAAGCCGTACTTTTGAAGAGGACGAAGAGCAAGAGGAGGAGGAGGAGGAGAAGGAGGTGGAGGAGGAGGAGGAGGAGGAGGACGAGGAGGAGGAGGACGAGGAGGACGAGGAAGACGAGGAGGAGGACGAGGACGAGTAGGAGGAGGAGGAGGAGAAGGAAGAGGAGGAGAAGCAGCAGGAGGAGGAGGAGGAGAAAGAGGAGAATAAAGAGCAGAAAATGAACAAGAAATTAAGAAATTGAAAAACAGCAAGAGTACAATAAAGGAGAGAAAGAGAAGAAAGAAGACAAGGAGGAGGAGGCGGAGAAAGAAGAAGATAAAAAAAAAAAAAGCAGAGGAAGAAGAAAAAAGAAAAGGAACAGTAAAAGCTTAAAAGGGTCAGAGTAGTAGGAGGAGAAAGCTTGGAAGAGAGGAAGAAGAGACGAAGAATGCGTCAGCGATATCAAAGAGATCCGAAGTCTAAGCAGAAGGAGGCGGTCGTGGTGGCAACGGTAGCAGCAGCAGCAAAGTTTATTCCTCAACCGTAGCTGGGAGGGCGAGCGTGAGATTAGTGCGCCTCTGCCGAGCCCGATATTTTCTCTGTCGTAATGGAAAACTCACATTAGCGTGAAGATTTTGCATGCCTGGCTCCCCCCTTACCTCATCTCCCGCCGCCGCTGCTGCCTCGAGGACCACAATCTCTCCTCCTTACGTTGTCTTAGTCTCTCTCTCTCTCTCTCTCTCTCTCTCTCTCTCTCTCTCTCTCTCTCTCTCTCTCTCTCTCTCTCTCTCTCTCATCGGGTCGTTGTTACTGTCATAACGGCGATATTTGCAGCTCCTCAAAGTGAGCTCATTAGTGGTAAGAGTGTTTCCGTTGTTACGCTCATGCTGGTGGTGGTGATGGTTATGGTGATGCCTTGTGTGTTGTTTTGACGCCGCTTCTCTCTTTTCTACTTGATGCAATTTGTTTTCGTAAGTTGTTAATTAACTTACGTCTGCTGTGCGCCGTCCGTCAAGTTTTCTCTCGGCGAAATGTTACACTTGGGAAAAGTCTGACTTTGGTGTGTGTGTGATACTTATTACAGAAGAACCATTATTAATTGTAAAATTCATGAACAATGCTTATGAATTGACTGTATTCATTTTTCTTCCAAGGCTTCACGACAACGGCGTCATACTTATAAAATAGGAGGGAGTAGTGTTCAGGTTTTTTCCTTTGGGTGTGTTTTTCGTAGGCAATTGTTTTGTGCGCAGATGTTGGCTACTTATTGTCTGGGACGCAAATTGTTCCTCTTTCTTGTGTGTATTGATATAGGACTGAAAAGTAAATGCTCCATCTTATTATTTTCTTGTTTGTGATCCGGTCCGAGATGATCTGTACTTCTCTTGAACCTTATGATAATTAAAAAAGCGATATCTCTTGTTTGCATTCTCTCTCCTCGTTGTCTCCAGGAAGTATGTAACCTTTCCATATTCCAGAGTCGTGTCACAACCGCTTCGCTATTGTCACCATTCCTGTTGGCTAAGAAACATATTTACACGAATGTATTTTTACGGCAATATTTAGCACATCGAGTGTTCTCTTCCATTTACAGAAACCCTTTATGCTGTTTCCTTTGTCGCTTTCGTCGTCAGCAGTGTGGAGATCTTGTCACCAATAACTGGAGCTGTGTGACGGCAAAACTTGTACGGGACAGAGTGGGTCTCCCCTTCATATTAGTTCTTTATGTATCAAAGGAAAAACTTGGAACAGCCAATATTGATGCAGACCTCTGGCTTGACCCTGGGTTAACGGCACGGAAAAAGCACGGACGAAGGAAGGGAAACCAGTTAATCGCTGTATAAAACTTGATTGTTCGGAAAGGGACTGAAAAAAAAGTAGCGATTTAGATATTAACTTGAAATGAGTATTGATGGATATAAAAATTTGAGGTTTATCTGCAAGTCTTACGCTCTTGTAAACTATACGAGTATGTAAAGGGAATGACAGAATATAATAAAATGACTGGCTCCTTCCTCTAACGAGAACCACAAGAGAGAGATGAATGTTCAGGCAGAAATATCCGAGGCTTGATATCCATCTAAACATCTGCACAAGCTTGAAAGGAGAAAGTGTCAAGGCGCACAGTAGGAGGGTGCGGGGAGCGGCAGAGGGGCGGCAAGGCAAGGCGGCAGTCAGTATACACACATGCGTCTCGCCAAGAGGGACATGGCGTAAAGCAGGAGGTAGCAGGAGGCGGCAGGAGGCTTTGCGGACGACAAGAAGAATTCAGCTTTTGAATTCCATAGATTGGGGCTTAGGGAGGAGAGGTACAAAGTCAAGGGATTACAGGTGAAAAAAAGAGTGAGGATTAAGGGATACGCACCGAGGGATTACGGTTTGCCTGGCGGGGGATCAGGTGTTTGAATCGAAGACTAATTTCTTAGGAATCTTCAATATTAGTTTCACGTTTTGGAGACTGACTTTATGATACACTGAACGTTTGTGTCTCTCTCTAGGGGATGCAACACTGCTTTTATTCCCGTCACACCTACAGATATAGAAGCCTTTTTTTCCTTAAAGTCAAAGCTCCCTTTTCTCCGTTGCCTGCGTTGGCGACTATTGATAATTGCCTCTCACGTATTTTTAACACCATTTCATCATTTCTTTTCCTTCCCCGGCAGTGAAGAGTCGGAATATTACCTGTTCTCCCACACACTTGTTCGCATCCCTGCCTCCTTCACCTCACTGAATCACCATCTCCAGCATCTCCGCGATGTTTCAGTCTTTTGACAAGTTGTTTCCCTCGGTCTTCTCTTATCACTGTGTAGACGCGACGAGAGATGCGACGCCATTACGAAAGAGGAAATGAGTGACGGCTCTTATCCTTATCTCCTTTTGCGCCAGCGGCTGTGGTGGCGCACCCCTGTGTGAGGATTTTGTGCAGTCTAGCCAGATAATGGAAACGGAAGTGTCTCAAATAGTAGTAGTAGTAGCAGCAGCAGCAGCAGCAACAGTAGTAGTAGTAGTAGTAGTAGTAGTAGTAGTAGTAGTTCATTTTTCCGTTACTTTATTGGCCGAATCATTTGTGAATTTTATGCTAATGGCTACAACACTACCACCACCATTCTTGTCATTACCACTACTGCTATCATCACCCTCATAACCATCATCATCATCACCACCACCACAAGCACCATCACCACCCCATTCTGAGCAAAATTTTGCCTGCATGTCGCCGCTTTCTTAAATGTCATCATATCTCCCTGGCGGAGGTGAGGGGCATAGAGAGAGAGAGAGAAGAAAGAGGGAGTGAGGGAGGGAG
>NC_087162.1:865000-872500 GCF_035594125.1 Scylla paramamosain | reverse complement strand
TATGTCTCAGTTCCATTATTTTTTTCTTTCCCTTTTTATACAGATTCTTATACTTACAATTTCCACTTCCATGTCTATTAATTTTAATCATCTCATTACACTAACTCACCGGATAAGCTCATCTATACACCTACCTATGTCTCTATTCCACAACCATTTTACATTCTTCTTTTATCTAGATTTTTATGCTTACGATTTTTATCCCCCCACTCGCAGTTTCCATTATTCATTTCCTCATTTTCTTGACTTTTTTTTTTTTTTTTTCTCTCTCTGCCTCTCGCTGGTCCCCAAGACGCGGTAAGGGTTAGGTAGTTGACGAACAGGGCTTGGCTTTTTGAAGGTGTTCGGTAGTATTGATGCTCCCACAGATCCATCACCCTCCCATGAATATTTCCAGCCTTCTCCTCCTCCTCCTCCTCCTCCTCCTACGCGTCGCCCTCCTTTGACATTCTTTTGAGTCATATGGTTTTATATGCATGAAGTTTTTTACATTTTTCCTCTCTCTAATTCAGGTTGTAGTAGAATATTGTTAGTTTTTTTTTTTTTATCGTAATGATGTATTAGTGGTGGTGGAAAGTGTAGTAGTAGTAGTAGTGGTAGTAGTAATAGTTGTAGTAGTAGTTGTTGTAATAGTAGTAGTAGTTGTTGTTTTTGTTGTTTTTGTTGTTGTAGTTTGTAGTAATTTTCGTTGTTGTTATTATCAGCTATGTGTTTGTATCATGTTTTTTTTTTCTTATCACTGCAATCACCTGATACTCTCCTCTCTCTCTCTCTCTCTCTCTCTCTCTCTCTCTCTCTCTCTCTCTCTCTCTCTCTCTCTCTCTCTCTCTCTCTCTCTCTCTCTCCACCTCCATGAAGTTTTACCCTTTTTTTCCATCCTTTTTAAATCCGTCTCCTATCTTCGATGCCTGTGTTCCCGTCTTCCTCCATTCCCTCCCCTCCGCCGGCCCTCATAACTTAGCCGAGACTCGCGCCCGGGGACTCGTGTATAACCCAAGGTGCTTCTTCAACCTCCTGCCCGGATATAAAACGGGACTTTACTTTTGTCTCGGCCAGAACTAATGTTATTGGACCTGCCTCTCTCTCTCTCTCTCTCTCTCTCTCTCTCTCTCTCTCTCTCTCTCTCTCTCTCTCTCTCTCTCTCTCTCTCTCTCTCTCTCTCTCGTGTATCTGATTGTATGTATGTATGTGTGTGTGTCTATGCGTACGTGCCAGCCTGCCTGTGATGTATGTGTGTGTGTATGTGTGTTGATGAACGAGTTTTATGTGCCTTATCTACAGATTTTATCGCAAAACAGATCTAAGGATTGTCTTTGTTGCGTTTCTTCTCTTTCGTCATCCCCTTCCTTCTCTCTCCTTTTCTTTCATCTACCTGACCCGTCTTATGTGTCTACTTCTATTCCTTTTCCCTTTCTTACATCGGCAAGTGTAAGGCCGAAATGGTTTCTCTCTCTCTCTCTCTCTCTCTCTCTCTCTCTCTCTCTCTCTCTCTCTCTCTCTCTCTCTCTCTCTCTCTCTCTCTCTCTCTCTCTCTCTCTCTCTCTCTCTCTCTCAGCGCCACCACTGTACCCACTACAGTACGTTAGTGTTCCATTCAACCTTTACGGTTCTTCCATTACTTACTTATTTTTAATTTCTTCTGCGTAATAAAAAAAAGTGTATAGTTCTATCTTCTCTCTTCCTTTATTCCTCCTCCATTTCCTTTTCCTTCTCGTCCCACAGTGCCTGAGCTCCCTGTTCCCCCTCCCACGCTTGTTCTCTCTCCCTCTCTCACTCTCTCTGCCGCCCTGCCCTCCCTCCCTCCCTCCCTCCCTCCGAGAATGTGCTCAGGGCCTCAGTAAATAAGGGCCGTCTTGGAATACCAGTTGTTTTCTCGCTAATCTCGCGTCTTCAATTTCGGTCCCAAAATGAAATTGCCTCGAGCCGTCTGAACGCTCGTGCAGACCATCGTAATTTTACCATTAATCTGAATATACCGTCTTTCTTGCCACGGGTTTCTGAGGTCATATAACAAAGCCAGTCTGAGTTAAGGAGGGCGATGCCATGGCTTTGTTGTGTAGGCGCGAGACTCCGGGTTGAGGGAACGAAGAGCGGTGGGCCTCGCGAAGACATCGGCGAGGGTTCTGGTGGGCCGTACTGGAGGCCGAGTCTGAAGGTGACTTTAGGGAGCGACAACTGCGGCCCGTCTGGTATCGAGCTGCCCGGGAAGGGGAAAGAGAACGGAGAGAAGAAGAAACAGGGAAGAATGCCACGTAGAGGGAAAGAAAATGAACGGAAAGAGAAGGAGCGGAGGAAAGGACCATTTAAAAGGCGGAACTGCTAACCAAACACATTGCTCATACAACACCTGAACGCTTATACGCTTATCTACATTATCACCGAACATAGAACTCGACTCGTTTCTCTCCCAGACCTACAGTGCTGATATTTCTCATCCCTTGCCTCACTAACACTAATTCACATTCTTGCCTCCGTGTCTGCAAGAACCGAAAACAAGTACTCGTAGGTAATTGATTAATTAGCCCGTCTTACAGGAACAAAATGTAATATATAATAATATTGTTCCATATTAACTTGCACCAATTTCTCCCTTCATGCTGGTATTTTTTTTACTGCATATGTGAAGTATTTTTATCGTTCCCCATAGTTTGTTCCCTTAAGTTTCTCTATACTTATATGATTGCCTTCTAATTTTCTGTTCATGAAGTCTTAATTTTTCCATGGCCATTTCTTTTCTCCGATTTTTTTTTTTTTTTTTCAAGACAAAGAAATAACAAAGAAAGAGTGTGGCGGTGGTTCAGTCTCAGCTTGAGGCACGTGGTGGATTCCTGCCGCCTCTCTCCCCTTCCTGTGTGGCTTTTTGTTATTCCTGCCGCGTCCTGCCAGCGGCGCCGGCGACCTCTGCCTCTGTGGGTTATCGCCCGTGATGCTTCTCCTGCCGCTGACGAGGCTTGTTGTGGGCTTGCTTTGGCTTCTGTCCGCCTCTGTCTGTGTGCAAGGTTGTCTGTGTCAGTGTCCTTGTGGCTTGTGTGTGTGTGTGTGTGTGTGTGTGTGTGTGTGTGTGTGTGTGTGTGTGTGTGTGTGTGTGTGTGTGTGTGTGTGTGTGCGTGTGTGTTTCGTAGTAGCGTCTGTCTGGCACTATGTTTCACTTGTAAAATCTTTGTCCGTGTTTGTGTTTCATGTCGTCCAACTTTCCATCTACGAAGTGTCTACTCGAGGATTGTCTCAGTAATGAAAGATCACAGCATGTCGTCGTCACCTGCAATGAATAAAATAGAGTTTCTGAATGCTTTTACTTAAATGATAGTCGATATTGCAATAAAACCGGAGGCGAAAAAAAAAACACTGTCTAGTCTGTATGATTCCTTCTGATTGGTGTTCTAATCTGCCTTTCCTTGACTCGTGGCTAAAAAGGAAACTGTCACTGTTATAACTGTTAATTAACGCAAAACCCCATCATACTCCATTAATAAATGACTGCAGCTCGTGGGTCGCAGTCCTTCCTGAGGCAGTCATGTTCCCTGCTCTCTTAGGGGCTGAAGAAGGCAGGGGAGTTAGGCGGAGACAGAAGAAAGGATGATGCTGCAGGACGTAATGCAGTGATGGACCAATGGGCTGGTCAGCAGACGTGAGGGTGCGGCGCGGCAGGTAATCGGCTTAATGGGGAGGGAAAGAGTGCTTGCCGTGTGAGAACAAGACAGACACCCGTAGGGAAGAAGAGGCATTACGACACATACTTGAAGGAATGAGCGAGACAGAGAGAGAGAGAGAGAGAGAGAGAGAGAGAGAGAGAGAGAGAGAGAGAGAGAGAGAGAGAGAGAGATCCCGTGTGAGTGTATGAGTAGGAGAAAAATACTTGTAAATAAAGTGTGGGAAGTGAGGAGGACCACCCAGGAGACACAAGAAGTCTCAAGAAAATATCTCGCCCGTAGTAGAAAATTATCTCTCTTTTGAATCTTCACACCTCGTCCGTATCCCGTGAGCTGCTCGACTATTTCTGGCCGGGGAGATCTGCTGCTGCTGCTGCTGTTGCTGCTGCTGCTGCTTCGTCTCTACCTCTTCTCGTCCCTTGATTTTTATCTTCTCGTCTGCACTTTTTCACTCTAATCTCTCTCTCTCTCTCTCTCTCTCTCTCTCTCTCTCTCTCTCTCTCTCTCTCTCTCTCTCTCTCTCTCTCTCTCTCTCTCTCTCTCTCTCTCTCTCTCTCTCTCTCTCTGTGTGTGTGTGCGTGTGCGTGTGTGTGTGTGTTTATGTGTGTGCGCGCCACTCATCTATCTATAACGCCTCTGTTTTTACCTCATAAATTTACGCTTAGTTTCGTTTATCAATCACTCCGCGCCTCTAAAAGTGGTCATTGTTTACGCCAAGATGGACTGAGATATACAACTGACCTTTGGAAAACCCGCTTATTTATGCTGACCCGTCCTGTGTGTCCGATAAGAGAGTGCATCTTTGGTTCTTGTATTGAAGTGTTGAATTGCTCCTTTTTATATCGTTCCTACAAAGAGCTACAGTTGGTGCTCCGGTAATATAGTGTTTTGGGCGCTTCGTTTGATGTGATTCTTAAGGTTGCGGTCGAGCGGAGCCAAGGTTCTTTTTCTTTTTTAGTGGGAGGAACGAGGAAAGTTATTGCCTGTGTGTTTGTGTGTCCATTATCAAGCTGTAAAACTCCTCTGAGAATGGATACTTAAGATAGATATTCACGTATATTTTTTCCCTGAGGGTGTTAGTGAGAGAGAGAGAGAGAGAGAGAGAGAGAGAGAGAGAGAGAGAGAGAGAGAGAGAGAGAAATCTACCCATTATACTTATTTACTTACATATCATTTAATCATTTACATATACATATGTATAGTGCTGTAGCACATAATATATTCTTATATCCTGTCCAACTTTGTGTGTGTGTGTGTGTGTGTGTGTGTGTGTGTGTGTGTGTGTGTGTGTGTGTGTGTGTGTGTGTGATTGGTTCCTTACCCTGGTCTTCGCCCTCCCCGGCACTTGAGTTCGGTAGTCCCGTAAGTCACGGCCATAAGAAGGCTCTTAGCGCCCCTGAGTTTATCTTCAAGGACTCTGGTTCGTGTGAGTCTTCATTTGTTACCTTATTACTTTGTTTACAGCCTGCTTTATGGAGCACCATTTTTAAGACCAATTTTTCTTTCTTCTTCCCCAGCTGTACCGCACGGTGGAGAAGATGTGGGGCGGCGGCGCTCCTGGTGGTGGAGGAGGAGGTGGTGGAGGAGGAGGTGGCGGTGGAGGTGGAGGAG
Source organism: Scylla paramamosain (assembly GCF_035594125.1). Classification (NCBI taxonomy): domain Eukaryota; kingdom Metazoa; phylum Arthropoda; class Malacostraca; order Decapoda; family Portunidae; genus Scylla; species Scylla paramamosain. The sequence goes on along the minus strand of NC_087162.1, from coordinate 867,239 downwards.
GACTGCCTGGAGGAGTAGGGGGCCCTCAGCTTGGCGACAGTCACACTCCTTCAGCGCCTACACAAGACGGCCAGGATGTCAAGATGTCCTGCGCCTCGCCACCACCAGCTACTTCGGCGGCGACGTCTGTCCCTTCAGTCTCAGCCTCGTCCACGCCACCTGCACCGCCCACGCCCATGGAAACCTCGCACCTGCCGGCAATGCTCTCCCAGCTCTCACAAAGCATGAGTGCCGCCGCGGCCAGCATTCAAAGGGACTCCTCACCTCCTCCCACCTCCAACCACGACACTCCGACCTCCAGCATCGCCCATCCCGGACCTCCCTCGCCCACGCCCCTGGACTCCTCCTCCTCCCAAGACATGCTTAAGATGGTGAGTACAACGCATAATTTTTATAATGGTGTTTGATGATGAAAGGCCTCCAGATTTTGAAGTAAGTGATGATTTGAATCTCCTTTTTTTTTTGGGGGGTGGGTGGTTTAGAATAAGAAAGTTAAATGTTTATTTGAAAATTTTGTGATTTCATAAAGCAGCAGGCGAGGATCTGTGCTGTGGTTAAGTGTCAGTATCTGTACATAACGGGAAAGTTTAGCATTTATAGAGAATTGACTACACAGGTTATACACCTCTTGTAATGATGTACGAGTAGGTGTGTACGAGTATGGTCGACAGAATTACTTTCAGGCAACAAAGAAACTTGGCTCATTCACTTTCTTGCTGCCTCACTTACTCTGATGAAAGCGAGTGTTCACTGAGGTAATCATGATTACTCATAATTCCAAGTAGCCATCGTCTCCGCTCTCCAGCGTGCCCCACTTTAGATCAGAGTAGTTCATCACAAATACACTGGTAAGAGCCAAAAGATCTGCACTAGCTCTTGTTTTTGTGTGTTTTTGTATCACTTTTCAAAGACTCAATAATGAAAGCAAGATGAGAGTGTCTGGATTCCGTTTGTAAAGTAGTAAGGTAAAAGAAACATTTTAAATGGTATCGTTCTAAAGGGCATCGGTGCTGTTGTGACCATAAAGAGATGTTCGTTTTACTGATGTCTCCAAATTAAACTAGGTTGAGATTTACAGTTGTTACTGATACGGTTTTTTGTGACACTATGTTGTTTGTGGTGGCGATGGTTGTGACTGGTGGTGATGGTGGAGGATGAAAGTTAATTTGCCTGGTTGTTGAAAATGAAAATCCTGGGTGTTGTTATTTATGTTTATTATTTTGATTATTTAGAATTATTCTGTCACTCATCACCCCCGGCCTCGACTTACTTTAATTTTACAATTCTCTTTTCCCTCCCCTTCCTCCTCCTCCCACTTCTCCTCCTCCTCCTCCTCCTCTTCCTCCTCCTACTGCTGCTGCTGCTGCTGCTCTCTCCCTCCTCTTCGTCCCCTTCATCCCGGCTCCTCCACTTTTGCCTCCTTTGCCTTCTCCATCTCTTCTAGTTTTTATGCAAGTTTTCCTTCCTTCTTTCTTTTTTTTTTTTTTTAAGCGCAGTCTTTCCACTCCCCCCAGGCGCTCATTCAATTTTCCTTTTGCCATCCCCCCAGATTTTAGTTATCAAGCGTTATCCTCAGCTCCCTTTTGCCTCTGCTATCCTCCTCTGCTTTCCTTTTGTTGCATGTTAGCTTCCTATCACCCTTGGCGCTTACTCCATTTTTTCCCTCTCCCTGCACTCGTTTCATTCGCCATCTATTGAGTCTCTTTATTGTTATTCTTTCTCTGTGACTTCTCCTCCCCTTATGTTCTTTTTTATTTTGGTGGAGGTGGTGGTGGTGGTGATGGTGGAGGTGGAGGGGGTGCCTGCCTGCCTGCCCGTCTCTCTCTCTCTCTCTCTCTCTCTCTCTCTCTCTCTCTCTCTCTCTCTCTCTCTCTCTCTCTCTCTCTCTCTCTCTCTCTCTCTCTCGCTTTCACTCTCCCTTTTTCCATTAATTCTCCCACTTACACAACCCCTTTTTGCCCCCCCACGTTCTATATTTTAATCGACAATATCCACTTCCATGTGTTCTCTTTCCTTTCTCCCCTCTCTTTAACAAAAGGCCTTTCCCCTCGTTTCATTTTCTCACGATATTTTCATGCTGGGTATTTTCTTCTGTCCTCCACTCCCGCTCCCTCCGTCCCTCCCTCCCTCCCTCGACACCGCCCTGTGACCGGAGCTGAGAATGGACAATAAAAGGAGATGTTGGAATATAGACGTATTCTCCCTCCTCATTATCCACTCTCGGCCGCTGAGGGCAGAA
>NC_087162.1:845000-860000 GCF_035594125.1 Scylla paramamosain | reverse complement strand
GCTGCCAAAACCCGTCACTCATCCGGCTAAACCACAGTCACCACACCCAGCCACACCCAGGCCCGCTTACAGTCCTCTGCTCTCTGCCGCTTATAGTTGAAGTTGCCCATTCACACCTTAACACACACACACACACAAACACACACACACACACACACACACACACACACACACACACACACACACACACACACACACACACACACACACACACACACCCTGTCCAGCCATGCTCTCCACCCTGCTCTCTTCCTCCTCCTCACAGCCCTTCCGTGTGTCTTTCACCTTGAACATCATTCCTCTTTCCTCTCTCCTTGGTTCATCCTTCCTTACATCTTCTATCCTCTGTCTGTTTGTCTGTGTAGCTATCGGTTTGTCTGCCTGTCTGTTCGTTGGTCTGTCCTTATGTTAGTGTTTCCCTGTCAGTCTCTCTCTCTCTCTCTCTCTCTCTCTCTCTCTCTCTCTCTCTCTCTCTCTCTCTCTCTCTCTCTCTCTCTCTCTCTCTCTCTCATACTCACAAACACAAATACATCATTGTGGTCGGTGAGAGATTTATGTTTGATACAGTTTCTATTCTAATCATTAACATCATTAGGGTTATCACTTATCATTAGCATCAAACACTAAACATCCCTCGTGGCCCCGTCGCTTTCACCACCTCCACTACCACCACCAAAACAACCCTTCAGCCCTTTGCCGCTCTTTCCCCTTCGCTCCCCCATCCCCTTCTCGCCTCCGGTCAGTGCCAGCCAGCGGTGCCTCCCCTTGACTCGCCGCCGCCTCCACACAAGCGCCTCGCCTCTCCTCGCTGCCCTCCTCGGCTCCGGGTCTTGTCCGGCGCCTGGCTGGTCACCGCTTCGTATCCCGTCTTTTTTTCGCCACTTACCGCTTCCTTGTTTTCATCCCGGTTCCTTTTGAAATCGGTCAGCAGCAAAAGGGGGGAAAATAAGATGGGGAAAGTATACCATAATGAACAGTGAGAGGGCAAAAGTGAGCGATGTTTCCGCCAAGGACTTGATCGCTGCCTGAGTGGCTGTCAATAAGGTTTTTCTTTCTTTTTTTTTTCTATCAGCCAGCGCATTTCCTCTACCCTCACTCCTCTCCTCTCTTCCTAGTAGATTGCAATTACTGTATATTTGACCTCTCAGTTTTCCCACCCTCCCTTACCATCGGGTGATTGTCCTGCATTGCCGCCCGTGTTCTCCTTCCCTTCTCTCCCCGCGCTCCAAGATGCTCATTGTGGCGCTGGGGGACTTTGGTCGTTTTTACCCCGGAGGAACAGGTGAGGAGACCGAGGGAACGCAAGGGAAGAGGAGAGGAGGGGGAAGAGCACGAGGAGGCGGGCGAGGACGAGGCGGAGTTGAGGACTCGTATTGATTAAACATAAACTCTACACAGCTGGTTGAACTCTCACATAAAAATTATTGGTATAAATTAAGCACAACGCTGATAACTGCATTACTGTGAGCCTCAGATAATATAATAATAGAAAAAGGCATCATCAAAATACACACGTTATTTAATCCAACAAAAGATTAAAGGAGTAAAATAACTTGCAAAACACAGCTCTGGAATGCTGCTCGGCACATTTTATTACTCAATAATCGCCGTTTTCCCGGGGTTATGAGGCGACCCGAATTCTCAAAATGCTCCTCATGTTTCCGTCAATTACACCAGACCCGCCTCATAAGGCTCGGCCCAAAAATGGTTGTGAGTTAGATTCTTGAATTAATTTTGTGAGCGATTATCTCCACAATGAGTGCCATTTTATGAAGGAATTCGTAGTGTAGTATGTTGCTGTGTATTAAAGGTAATTATCGTATTCGACGCTATGCCGGCGCTCGCGGAAAACATCGAGCCATCATTGGGCCGGGGAGGAATCTATCGGGTTATCACTGGGTCGAGGAGGAACTCTGCTAATAACATAAAGTTGACTTATGGGAACGCGCGCCCCCTTCCTCCATCGTCCACTCAAATGGTCTCACACAATACACAGGACGCACATTTATCTTTCACGTCTGCAGGGCGAGCAAGAACACAGGGGATGCGTCTCTCGCCTGCTGCACGCACACACTTGCTCATTCACACACACACACACACACACACACACACACACACACACACACACACACACACACACACACACACACACACACACACACACACACACACACACACACACACAAATTCAGGTTCTGTAGAGGAGGACCTAGTATATATTCGAGCTGGTGGGAGGTCATGTGATTCTCTTACAAGCATCACTTTTGCTGTTTTTTTTAGTGTGTGTGTGTGTGTGTGTGTGTGTGTGTGTGTGTGTGTGTGTGTATGATCAAGTGTGTGCGCTTGAGCCTCGCTGGGCCGGGACAGTGATGGGGAAGCCAGGCAGTGTTTGGGTTAGCCTGGGAGGGCAGATGTGGTGGAGGGAAGGAGCGGCCTTGTTGCTCTTACACTTGTCCTGCGATGTCCGGAATGATGCGATGAGGGCGAACATGCATGAGACCAACACGAGGGAGCGAATCTCACTGTCAAGGCATCGGGGCTCTGGGACTCCAAGACAGCTTTCAAATATATGGCACTTTTTTTTTTTTTTTTTTTTTTTGCCCCTTCCTGAGAGTGACCCGCTTTCCTTCCTTACCGGGACTAACTTTACCGTAGTTTTTGTTGGTGAAGTCCATTAAAGCCAGTGGCAGTTTAGGTGGGTATGTAGGGCGGCGAAGGGAAGCCAGTGGTCAGGGCGACGTGTTGTCGGCAGGAGGAGGGACAGAAGGGGACGTGGCGGGGCGGGTGGCACATGAAAGGGTGGCGGAATGGGGGGTATAAAAAGTGTGGATGGTGCGGTAAGTGGCGTATGATGGGGCATTACGCTCTCCGCGGTGCCCCCTCGCCGGCCATTGTGCGTGTAGTGTGCGTGCCCCCCGCTTGTGTGCGTGTATGAATGAAGTGCACGGTTTGGAAGTGCTTGTTTGTGCTTGTGTCCGTCTACCTACCTGAGCGCGCGTGCGTCTGTGCCTGGACACGTGCGTGCGTGTGCTCATTTTTAACCATTCAGGCGTTTACTCCTACACCGTTTTATTTCTGTCCCTTAAGTGTGAGGTAAATACTCTTTCGTGTTGGAAGTTCATTTGAGCATGAAGGAGATTCTTCGTATATGAATAAGTTTATAAGTAAACCCGTATGTTTGTTTGTACTCCATCTGGTGCCCGGCTTCCCTTCACACACAGGCAGCCACGCCCTGCCGTCCCGACCGCCGCCTTGGAGACAAATTATGCCACACAGTGCTACTCCCTTGGCACCGCCAGTGAGCGAGAGAGTCTTGAGGAGATATGCGCAGTAAAGTTTGCCGAGGTGTCACCGAACCCTCGCCTTAAGGTCACCCCACACTATAGATGCACAGACTGTTGATCTTGATCGCCGTAATCATAAACTGTTAAGACCTGAAAGGTAAAAAGTAAGATTTTGCCCTTTCAACTACGGCAGCGATACATATTGTTTTGTTAACCTGAAACAGTGGTCGCTGCCGCAACGCACAGCCAAACTCGTTTGTATTGTGTTCGTCTCACCTCTTAAACTGCGCTCATTTGTGTGTCTGCTGTTCACGTTCATTCATCCTTTGTTCCCCGCAGTCTTAAAGCTGATTATGCCAGGATATATTCACTTTTGAGGCAAGATCAGTTTCACAAAGACGTAGGAAAATATATCAAGTGAAGCCCTGCAGACACTCATGATGTGATTTTTTTTCCTTTGTGTGTGTAAACTGATGTGTCCTTTGTCGGCTTTGCGACAGAGTACCTCCCATAACATACGATTCTTTTGTAGTGTTAATTAGATTTACAATCTTGTATTTGAGTAGAGTCGTGCATGGGGATAGTGAGTTTTGGTACCCTGTGGTATAGGGCGTCTAGTATCGCGTTGGGGCATGGCGAGGATTGGCACTAGTGCGAGGTGCCGGCCCAGTGCCAAGTGGGCCGGGCTTCGTGCATGCGGACGAGTTCTGATGACTTATTTATGTTTGTTAGGCAGCTTAAAAACACGGTATTGGAACTTCATTTATTGTTTATCACGTCTACCCAGCTGGTAACTGTTGCCGCCGCCTGATCGGTCTTAATCTCTAATTAATAGTAATTATTTTCACGATTAACGGGTGTATTCTGGGGTCTGACTAATGGCTAAAAAGTGGCTGATGTGAGCGCACCGTGTTGTCGTGCTTACCATGTGTTCAGATGAACATTTGGTGGGAACGACAGTCAGGAGGCGACGGCAAAGCAAAGCTCTGGGAGGGCGCCGTCCCCCCGTCGCAAGAAAGCAAGCAGACCAACACTATTTTTAGCAATATGCACCCCAACCCTGCTTGCGTGCCCTGCTGTTCGCTGTATCTCACTGAATTTCGTGCAACTTTTCCGTTCTGCCCTCCGCCGTGCCCACAGCCTGGTGAGGTTACCCCTCTGTGGTGCTACTAACAACATGATATATTTTCTTCCTTGACAAAATTCAGGAAAGTTTTTAAGCTAAAGTAAACTCTAGCGAGGAAAATCAGTATTGTATTTGAACAAGGTCGAAGCGTAGTGTTCACTCACATCGCATTCGCTTGCATGCGAACAGGAAGGCGGGTAAGCATGGCAGCTGCAGACCTCTGAATGCACAGGATAATGTTACAGAAGCAGCAGTAGCGACCACATCGGGCAGCAGGCAGACAGAGCAGACTAGCAGACGAACACAACAAAGTAGTAAGGAAAACCCTCGCTGCTTGCTCTTACGAGTTGGCAACAAAAATTTCCCGGAAAAGCAGGAGTTTCAAGTGATGAACATTTACTTTTAATTATCCCTCATCCTGTGTATTCCCGTAATGGCGAACGTACTTATGATGCATTCGTGTGACGGCTACACTGGTGGTCAGCACCTACAAGGACACACTCAAGGACGAGGCAAGGGGGGGTTGCGAGGGAGGGCGCGTAGTTTATGGCACCCTCACAGCAGTTTGGGAGAGAGTGGCGGTGGCACGACACCACCAAGCGTGCCTGGGAGTACCCGCCCGACGGAAGCGAGGTCGTATGCAAGACTTGCTCGTCGGGTCTTCATCCACCGAGGAAGTTCATATCTCAAGGTCATCGCCCACCTGGAGAGGTTTTATATAAAGCATACATCTGAATTACTAACACTGAAGGCTAGGTATTGAACTTGATGGATTGCTGATTATATCTGTGCGTCCGGATTGACGTGAATGTTGATTTTATGTATGTTCGCGACACATATGCTACCAAGCGTGTTTTTTTGCGAGAATGGACAGGTGTTTGTTTTAGGAAGAAATGTGTAGGTTGTATAATGAAGACCTGAGGCGGAAAAAAAAAAAGAATGCGCGAGGCCATTGGTGGACGGGTGAGGTAAAGGAGAAGGGGTCCAGGCCGAGCACCGGGAAAGAGAACCATAAACACCAACAGCCTCAGGATCGTCAACAGTAAACGCCTTAACGACGCGACCCTCGTCTCACCGCCTTTATTGACCAACCATCCCACGGCGGTGTTGCAGTGCGGACGTAAAGCCAGACACTTGTTTATCGGGGCGACGGGCATCTCAGGGACACGTTAACAGCGGCTGGGTTTGCTTGTTGAAGTTTACCTCAAGGCTGGCGGCGCATAGTAGTTAATGGGACTGTAGATGAGGGAGATGTAAGACGTCCACTGCTCCCTTTACATGACGTGAGTGGTTGGTGTGTACTGACGAAGGATGATTAATTAAAGTGGGATAAGGTAGAAATTTTCTGTGTGGTGCTTCATCTTGGGATCAGCGTTGAGGGAGAGCGTGACGAAGCCTCCCTCATGACCCCTTCCCACCCGCAGCCCGGCACGGAGACGCCTAAAGCCTTCTCTTGTCGATCAGCAGCCACTGAACGCCCAAAACAAGAGCGTCGTTAAATAATACACGTATCGGATTACAGATTTGTTTTGAGCCAGGCACTGCCGGATCCTGGGAGAGAAATGTCTCCGCTGAGCCCCAGAAAACAGGATTATGTTGTTACGTAGCGGCAGGACTCGTCGCCAGCCCGACGTGTGGGAGAACAATGCAGGCGTTGATTATCTGACTGTAACCCACACTGTGGTGACGTCATGCCTGTCCCGGTGAGGGGTGAAGGAACAGGCAGCGGGCTGAGTGACAGTCGGGGGAGGGAGGAGGAGGAGGGAAAACGAAGGGAGGGATGAAAGAAGCAAGATAACAAAGGAAATAGGAACTGTGATTACTGCATTTCGCCATAGAAAAATAATGCAAATAAGAACGTAAGTGTTGCTGAAAAGACATTGTTGATAAATTTAATTAAGACGATGGAAAGCTTTGTTGTTCAACTTCGAATTAAGGCATGAGCTCATGTTGCGTGCGTGCGTGCGTGCGTGCGTGCATGTGCGTGTGTGTGTGTGTGTGTGTGTGTGTGTGTGTGTGTGTGTGTGTGTGTGTGTGTGTGTGTGTGTGTGTGTGTGTGTGTGTGTGTGTGTGTGTGTGTGACCCACGATAATTCAGCATTTCGTCAACATTTTTGCCCCTTCATCCCGCAGTCGCTTGGAGTTGACTGCCGTTAGCATTTATCTTGTCTCGCTGTGGTCGGATTGCTCACTTCCGGCTGGCTCCGTCCTCCCCCAGCATGTGTGGTAGGGAGGCAGCTTCCTTATTTAGAATTAGAGGAAGTGTGCCGTGAGTAGGAAGAAAAATAGAAAGTGACTGGGGAATGAAGAGGAAGTAGGGAACGGACGGAGGGTGGGTGGATTGGGAGGGAGCGAAAATGAAGGTATTGTAGGAGTAGGGGACGTAGTAGGTGTAGGGTAGAAGGAAGAAGAAAAGGGGAGAGGAGAGTGAGAGGAAGAGAGAAATCAGAGCAGGAGGTAGAAGGGGGACGAAGGCGACAAGAAAGAAGAGCATGTAGTACGGACTAGCAGGTGGACGGGCGGAAGTCGAGGCTGGTGTGTTAAGAGGCTGAAGCAAAGAGTGGCGTGTGCGGCAGGAAGGTGTGAGTTGGCAGGGCGAAGGTGAAATCATTACCGGGAAGAGTGACAAGAGCTTGGTTTGAGAGGGCAGGGACTCCGGCTTGTTTAGAGCAGTGAAAGACGTTGAGAAAGAAAGGGAAGAGGAATGAAGTGATGCTAACTGGAGAAGAATAGGGAGCTTCTCAAGGTCATTTACTTGTGGCACCAACAAAATTCCCCACAATAATCTTACATCTTATCACATGATGCTTACTCCCATAGCAACATAGTATTAAAACTGTAATATCTGACTGCCATATTAGATTTACCCATGCATTCATACACACACACAGGCACACGCACACGCACACAGGACCTCCATGCCATACCACTAAGCCACAGTAATGTAGTAACTCTCCCGCCAGCGTGCGTGTCTGCATACCGGAACACCCCGCGTCTGTCATATAGCGATGGGGTACTTCTGTCTTATTTAATTATGTGCAGGGGAAAAATGGAAGCTCCCCCTGCCGGCCATGGTTACCGGGCCTCGCTCCGCATTGAGGTGTGCTTCCCCGCCCCCTGCAGCGGACCGCGGGTGCAGGTAGGGTACGACCGCAAAAATAGTGTGTTACGACCGTGTGCTGGAGGCTCTCTACCCCTCTCCCATCCCACCATATATAACCCCACCTCTCTCTCTCTCTCTCTCTCTCTCTCTCTCTCTCTCTCTCTCTCTCTCTCTCTCTCTCTCTCTCTCTCTCTCTCTCTCTCTCTCTCTCTCTCTCTCGTGCGTTTTCTTCTCGTTTGAGGCGTGTCTTGCTAATTATCCATACATTCATCTTTAAATGTCCTTGTTTTCTGGACGCCTCATTTTGATATGCTTGAGACACAGCTCGATTTTGTCTCGTAAACATGGCAAAAAACGACACTCGTGTTTTTTCAAGTAAATTCATGAGTGTCAAGTAGACCAATTCGTTTGGCCTCTGAGTTTTTTTACTTAATAGTTTCTTATATTAGCTTCAGTATTCATGCCCAGTGATAGTGTTTGTAAAAAATGTTATTTTTTGATATAAGAATTTGTCTTTAACAATAAACAAGGAAGATTCGTAAGTGATTTGAAGATGTGTTAATGTTTTTTTTATTTTTTCAAGATCCATTGTGTACGTTACTTTGTTTCTAATATGAAAATTTGTGTTTAAGCATAAAGAATGAGAAATCGTAAGGCATTTCAAGATACAACAGTGCTTATCTATTTTTGAAGGTTATTGCGTAGTGCGTGACTCAATGTACGTGGACGTAATATTATTGTGTCAGAAGGACGCCGCGGTGACAACCTGATATTTTTAGCTGTACTCGTTCTGTGTGTGCGTGCGTGTGTGTGTGTGTGTGTGTGTGTGTGTGTGTGTGTGTGTGTGTGTGTGTGTGTGTGTGTGTCATCCTGTCTGTCTCTATGTCTGCGTGTGGGTGTGCTAGTGTAGCTTAGTAGTTGTTATTATGTAAGTAAATATTTGCTTATAGACATGTGTTAGCAGTGTGACAGGAGAACATATGTTATTGTTTCTCTCTCTCCTCTTCGTAGTAAAATCTGTAGCGACTAAACAATAACCTAGACACACACACACACACACACACACACACACACACACACACACACACACACATACACACTGTCCAAGGTTGTGTAAAGCAATATTTGATCTGAATATGTAGACTGAACAAATGAAAGCAACAAGAAACACAAGACGAACGCATCCCTTCCACCCACCCTCTCTCCTTCTCCGACTCGTTTTCCGCCTTTTCCTCCTCCTGGTGCTCCTCCTAGACTGTACCATTTATTACATCCCCCCAGATCTGCAGGCGGGGACCCTACACACACACACACTGCCTCGGTATGAATCCTGCTGGCCGCCCCCTGCAGCGTGGGCCCCTGCTCCCCTGTTACCCTGTTCCCTGTTCCCCTCAGCCACTTCTTCTTTACCCTCTCCCCTCACCCCTCCCTCGCAGCTGCCCCTCTTACTGTCTCATCTTCCCCTTTCTCATCCAGCCCCACTCTTTCTCTCTCTCTCTCTCTCTCTCTCTCTCTCTCTCTCTCTCTCTCTCTCTCTCTCTCTCTCTCTCTCTCTCTCTCTCTCTCTCCATCCCTTGTTGTTTCCTTTCTCTCCCCCCCTTCCCTCTTTTCCCCTTTTTTTAACTCCCATTCTCGCCCTCATATCTTCTTCCAGCTTGTCTTTCCCTTCCTTCTTTCCTCTCGTTTTCCACTTTCTCTCAACTTTCACATCCCATCCTTTTTCCACTTTCCATCCTCTCCCTCGCTTTTCCCCCTGTCGATCCCTACTCTCTCTCTCTCTCTCTCTCTCTCTCTCTCTCTCTCTCTCTCTCTCTCTCTCTCTCTCTCTCTCTCTCAAGCACAGTGTTGGCTGCCTGGGTGAAACATTTTAGCCTCCGCTATGATACAGTATGGGACGCTGCGGCTAATCATTCTATATATAAAATGCAGATGCGAATGTACGTACCTCTCATCCGCTCCACCTTCCCCTCTCTCTCTCTCTCTCTCTCTCTCTCTCTCTCTCTCTCTCTCTCTCTCTCTCTCTCTCTCTCGCTCTCGCTCTCGTTCCTCGCTGATGTTTTCAATTAATACTTATTCCTCTTCTTCTGTTCTTTCTTGATCTGTGTCCTGCTCTCTCCACTCCTTCCTTTTGTCATTCGTATTTTTTCCCTCTTCGCTGATATTGTCCTTCCCTTTCTTCATTAATATATTAAATTCTTTCTTACTTTTTTTAATCTTTCCTTCTTCTTCTTCTTCTTCTTCTTCTTCTTCTTCTTCTTCTTCCTCTCCTCAGCTATACATTTCTTAATTTATTCGTTCATTTATCTATCCCGTTTTTGTTTCCACCTCCCTCCCTCCTTATCACCTTGTACCAGATTTTCTCCTCCTTCGTCTCCACTCTCCCTCCTACTCAAACATCTCCTCCTCCTCCTCCTCCTCCTCCTCCTCCTTTTCCTTCTCCTTTTCCTCCTCCTTTTCCTCCTCCTCCTCCTCCTCCTCCTCCTCCTCCTCCTCCTCCTCCTCCTACCATTTCCTCCTCCTCCTCCTCCTCCTCCTCCTCCTCCTCCTCCTCCTCCTCCTCCTCCTCCTCCTCCTCCTCTGATTATACTTGCTTGCCCGCTGAGATAAATTTGAAGCTGAGTTTTAGTGCGGAAGATAATGGCTTCAGATATTAATACTTCGTCACGAGCTAAGCTGATCTTGGTGCCTCACGAGGAAATGGTGTTGGCTCACGAAGATTACTTTAGCTCCCCCTGATGAGCTGAGTTATCTAAGAAGTATAGGAATAATTTGTCATCGCTATTTTCTACTCCCCTAAGTATTTTTTTTTTCCACACTTTTATTTTTTTGGTTCATATTAATTTCTATGCATGTAGCGTCGTTCTACATTATGTTTAGACTAAGTACTCGTATTTTCTATATATACATTTTTTCTCACACATTTATTTTAATTGATAACGTCACCGCGGATGAAGTTTTAGCGTCTTGTACTTACGCTAAGGTTATGAGTTTATATTAGACACTGGCCGAGTGCTGGTGGGGCGTGGATGCCATTATTAGGTTTTGTGGGTGGCAGGTGGTGGCTAGTAAAGGGGTCGTGAGGACGTGAGGGCTGGGGAGGAAAGACGCGGGGGTGAAATTACGGAGGAAAGTAGGGCGAATGCAGAGAGAGAGAGAGTAAAAGGGGTACTGGTGGCGAAAGGACAGACACTTCATGTGCATCGGCGTCAACTATTTTTGTATTCGTGCTGTGGAGACTTTTGGCCCCAGACGTATGCGATTCGCGAACCCAGGCGTGAGTGGTGGCAGCGTCGGCAATATCTCTCAAGTTAATGACTGCTGGAGCGACGCACATGCATCAGTGGGGCGCGTGTGGGCGGCGAGCATGTGATAGGCAAGGTTGTGTGGGAGGGCGTGGGCGGGGTTGAGCTTGAGGGCGGATGTGGGTGGTGTTAGGGTGGGGTACGAGGGTGTGTGGATAGGTGTGGGCGGGTGTGGGTGGTGAGGAAGCTACGAGGAGTTAAGTTCATATGAATAAGCTTAGAGTGGACATTGGTAGCCTTCATTTCGCTCAAAACACCCTTAAAAAAAAAAAAGAAAGAAAAGACACGCGCGCACACAAACATACGTTAAAACATTTGGCGCACTAAATCAATAGGAGCATCATCACTATCATTTTATTACCATCCTTACTATCATATCATCGTCATCATTATTACTATCGTCATCATTTACATACGTCACGTTATACTAAATTTTTCCTTCGTTAACTTATACCGTCGTTGCGCGAAAGGAAGGAAGGAAGGAAGATGAAATAAATAAATCTGGAAATGATGATGTCGTGATGGATGAAATAAAAGCGCAGAGGACGCGAGTGGTTCGTTCCCGTTGCTTGATGAGCGAATACAAAACTGCCATTGAAGACTGAGAGGGAGGGAAGGGAGGGAGGGAGCGCGGGGGAAGAGGAGGAAAGAGTGCCGCGTTAACGAGAGTGCCAGAGACGGACGAAGAGGAGACAGAGAGAAGTAGACAGAAATGGGCGAGTGTCAAGAGATGGGAGAGGGGAGTGGGGGAGAGAAATAGAAGAAGAGTGACAGAGGGGGTCGGAGAGAAAGGTGGTGCTAAATGTGAGTGGGTGAAGAGACTCGGAAACTTAATGAGACAGGAGACGAGAATGAGGGAGGAAAAAATGAGTGTGCTTGCATCCATTACTGCTGTGGTGGTGATGGTGGTGGTGGTGGTGGTAGTGGTGGGAGGTTCTAGCACAAAAAATAGTGGTGGTGGCAGTAGTGGTAGTGGTGGTAGTAGTGATGGTGGTGGTGGTGCGCACTGGACACATTTTTGCTGCATTGTTCTGGATTTTGTTTCTACTTTCTTTATGCTTTTTGCGGTACTAGTCGTCATGAGGAGCGACAGGCAGCGATAACGAAGGGATGACATAGGAAGAGGAAGCGACAAGGAGACTATGATTGCGACTACCAGGCAGAGTGACTAATGGCGGATAGACACCTAGTTGCAATGTGACGTACATGTATTACTGGTGATGGCGGCAAGGGAGTGAGAGGCAAAGAGGCAGCGCCGGCACTCCAGCCACCCGAAAATTACTATTCCCTAAAAGAGAGAAGGATAAGTAAAATCAATAATACTTCTACGCTGGAGGCTCACTCAGTACTCGATGGAAACTGCCAGTCCCTCTTTCCCATCTACTCCTGATCGTCTCCTCGTGTTTTTCCCAATTCACATAATCTTGTAATGTGTAGATGGTAAATATTAAAGCGCGCGCACACACACACACACACACACACACACACACACACACACACACACACACACACACACACACACACACACACACACACACACACACACACACACACACACACCTACAACGTGGAGGTACAGAAATCTAACGCGCAGAAGTAAAATGAGGTGCTAAACATAGTTAATTGTTTAGATCGAACACAGACACACACGATATCACAAGTAGTTTCCTTTCAACATTAACTAGAACTATTAATGCGATAGCGGCACCAGTAGTAGATGTAACCACAGCAGAAGTAACAGAAGTAGCATAGGTAGCAGTTGTTGTAGATATGAGTTTATTGTTCCCCCAAGCACAATCCTCGGAGCCATTAGGTACACGCAGGCGACAGCAAGTATATGTGATGTGTTGTGTGGGAAGGAAGGCTGCCCTCAACACTGAAGGGCGAAATTCCACTTGGCCGGCTGCATTTTCTCGTCTGTATTAGCAGCCATAATTGCCTTTTTGTCCTCCGCGACTCCGTCTTGACGAAATGACTCGTGACAGTTTAGTTTAGCTCCAAATTGGACGAAGGAATAAAAAAAGGACTACAGGGAAATTCATGAATAGGCGGCTGGCGTAGATAAGAAGTGTTGGGAGGGGAACATTTTGTATTAAGATTTTTTTGTGGTTGGTTAATTGACATTTTGCATACTGTTGACATATTTGATTCTCTCTCTCTCTCTCTCCTCTCTCTCTCTCTCTCTCTCTCTCTCTCTCTCTCTCTCTCTCTCTCTCTCTAGCCCGTGATCGTCAGCGCCGCAGCGAATTGACGGTAACCTGCAGCGGCTGTGCAATTGCTGTTCCGAATACCAATTAAGAGTATAGCAGGTGGCCTCTCGTGCCGCGGCTGTCTTCCTTTCTAATCATTAATTTTGAGTTTTTCTTCCATGTTTCGCAGAGTTTCCAGGAGTAATTGTGTCTCTGCTTTTTCCCTCTGTTACTGTTATTATTATTATTGTTGTTGTTGTTGTTGTTTGTTGTTGTTGATCTTGTTGTTGTTGTTGTTGTTGTTGTTGTTGTTGTTGTTGTTGTTGTTGTAGTTGTTGTTGATTGTTTTTTTATTGTTGTCAGTTATAATAATAATAATGATAATAATAATAATAATAATAATTATTATTATTATTATTATTATTATTATTATTATTATTATTATTATTATTATTATTGTTGTTGTTAAAAATGTGTGAGCGGTTCTCAGCTGTGCTCCATTGGACTCTCCGTTTTTACACTCCACCTCCCTCATTTGTCTTGTTTATATTCATCGTTTCCTTCCTGCTCGCTGCCCCTCACCGTGTGCCTCTCCGTCAGGTTTGGCTGCCTCCTCCCGAGCAGTAATTATGTAAAGATGATTTAAGTTTATGTTCATACACCACACACACACACACACACACACACACCACACACACACACACACACACCCACACACACACACACACACACACACAACACACACACACACACACACACACACACACACACACACACACACACACACACACACACACACACACACACACACACACACACCACACACACACACACACACACACACACACACACACAACACACACACACACACACACACACACACACCACACCACACACACACATATATATATATATATATATATATATATATATATATATATATATTATATATATATATATATATATAATATATATTCTAGCATTCATCATAATATTGAGCCTGGTTTTATCTCTTGGCCGAATGTGTAAAGGCAGGTGTGGAGACCTTTTTATATATTTGTGGTGGTTGTACCTTCCCCCACACGAGCCAAGGACAGCCATAAGACATCGTGATGACTCAAATTATGATGAAGTGTTTGTGCCTGTCCGGGGAGAGAGAGAGAGAGAGAGAGAGAGAGAGAGAGAGAGAGAGAGAGAGAGAGAGAGAGAGAGAGGAGGGACTGAGGGACACAGCGGCTGGGGACAGGAGGGAGAGAGGGGGATCAGGTCTTGCTGCACCAAAGAAAATGGGAGCTCTAGGTTGAACCAAAGAGTTTTGCGGACAGTTGCACCTTGCACACGCCTGTCACCGCGATAGCCACCGCCCACCAGTGCCGACTGGGCGACAGGCTGTTGTTCACCTCCGCCCGGGGAAAGGGTTTGCTTCCTAGGTTTCTTAGGTCCACGCGTGGGTGGTGGTGCAAAAACTCTCTCTCTCTCTCTCTCTCTCTCTCTCTCCTCTCTCTCTCTCTCTCTCTCTCTCTCTCTCTCTCTCCTCTCTCTCTCTCCTCTCTCTCTCTCTCTCTCTCTCTCTCTCTCTCTATATAATATATATATATATATATATATATATATATTATATATATATATATATATAATATATATATATATAATATATATATATATATATATATATTATATATATATATATATATATATATATATATATATATATATATATATATATATATATATATTCACCGTGACCGGTTTCCTGTTTCGTGCGAGTGGGAATTATTACCAACATACTAGTTATCTATGCTTCACCCTCACCCTCCTTCCTCCCATTAACACGTGCGGACCTGCTCTGCTAATTAAACATAAAGACGACCACACCATCCCGGTGACTGATGCTTCTTAATGGGGTTTGAACATTTTATCATTCACGTTTTGATTGCTTAAAATGAACCGTTGCATTATCTTGTTGCTGTAGGAAGGTGGCAGTAGGGGCGGTGGCA
>NC_087162.1:830000-840000 GCF_035594125.1 Scylla paramamosain | reverse complement strand
AATGAAGTAATATCAAGAGGGTATTTTTTTACACGGAGCAAAAAATACCGGCATTTATTAGAACACAAATACCGGCGAATACAGTAGAGAAGGTAAAAGGTGAACGGTCTTGGGGAAACTTGCTATTTTGAGGAAAATGTGCTTATGCTCCTTTATTATAAAGAATTCTCCTCTCTCTCTCTCTCTCTCTCTCTCTCCTCTCTCTCCTCTCTCTCTCTCTCTCTCTCTCTCTCTCTCTCTCTCTCTCTCTCTCTCTCTCTCAAGGTAAGCAACAAAAACTCTCCTTGTGCATGTCCTTCCTTTGTGTTCCTGTGCTCCCCTGCCCTCGTCCTGTGTACAAGGGTGGCGGTGTTAGCAGCAGGTCACTCACTCCACAACACCTTCAGCGGCATGTTTACCACGAATTCCTAAACAGGGTGCCGCCGGAATCCCTTAATACTATACCTGCAACACCCCCCTTAATTGGAAAATCCATTTTCTTCCTCTTACCTGAATTCTAAGGCTGAGCCACTTCTTTTTATTTTTCGTAGGAAGAGAGAGTGAGAGAGGGAGAGGGAGGGAGGAAAAGAACTAGCCAATCAGTGGCAGAGTTGCTTACGTGAACACAATTCTTAACTCCAGTAATTCATTTGTGTACCATTGTTGTCTTAGACTAAAAGAGAGAGAGAGAGAGAGAGAGAGAGAGAGAGAGAGAGAGAGAGAGAGAGGAGATCGAGAGAGAGAGAGAGAGAGAGAGAGAGAGAGAGAGAGAGAGAGATGCATGGGAGAACAGAATAGACATGATGACATGGAATGAGGTCAGAAAAATGTACTTCACCTAAGCATATGTGACGCACGTAGAAAGATTTAGTGATTCCTGAAGTTCCATATATTACTGAAATATTTACAGTAAACGAGTTTCCTGCAAGGTAGATGGTATTGTCTTAGAGAGAGAGAGAGAGAGAGAGAGAGAGAGAGAGAGAGAGAGAGAGAGAGAGAGAGAGAGAGAGAGAGAGAGAGAGGAATATACATAGGAAGAGACAAACTGCCAGATAGTTAGGCAGATCGAGTCAGACAGACAGACAGATAGACGGGCAGACAGACGGACGGACAGAGAGACGGACAGGCAGACAGAGACAGGTAGACGGGACAGAGTGAAATAGCTGCATTGGTTTCATTTACAAATCTTGTGATGAAGATACGTGTGTGTATTTTTTTACGTGTACATCACATTTTTGTTTGTCACCTAAAATCACAAACAACTGCATTTCCCCACACCCTGAAAAAAATGCACCCGGGGAGGGGGAGGGGTAGGCAGGGAATGTTTCTTCATTACTAAATGGTATCGTAATATTTTACATTTTGAACAGGTATAAAGACATGCGAAAAATTGGACATGGGAGAAAATCGCCCGAATTTGATCAAGCAGACATTTCTGTGATGGTTTGTTATATGAAATGTCATGTTCTCCCCGTTGTTTTATGGCGTGTGATATTCTGATGCCATTACGGGTTTTTTTTGTCATTACTTTATTATGGCAGAACTCATTATTATTGTGTGTGTGTGTGTGTAGTGTGTGTTTGTGTGTGTGTGTGTGTGTTTGTGTCACTCCCCCCCCCTGTCCTCTTGCGTATGATTATGCGCGTGTGTGGTCTTGTCTGTGCGCTGTTCTCTTTGTCTCTGTCCTGTGTTTCTTTGTCTCTTTACGTCTGTGTTATTTTCTCTATATAAATCTGCTTCTTTTATCTGTTTGTCTTTCTAGGTACTTGTCTGTCTGTCTGTCTACCTGTCTTACCCCCTCCGAACTCTCTCTCTCTCTCTCTCTCTCTCTCTCTCTCTCTCTCTCTCTCTCTCTCTCTCTCTCTCTCTCTCTCTCTCTCTCTCTCTCTCTCTCTCTGAACCACAACTTGCTATTAGGTTAGTCAATTAATTAATTAGTTGTCGTCAATTAGTGATCGCATCAAAAACCACAATGCACAAAGGTATGAAGAAAAGACAAATACATCCACATCTGTACATCACAACTTCCATTGTGTCCACCTGCTGGAAGGGTAACCTGGACAAAGGCCGACAAAACACACTAGTGATACAGATGCTTTCGCACGCTACTCGTATCTTATCCCTCAGGTTTTCAAGAGTACCTGCTTTTAAAATTGTACATATAGATAAGGTGGAAGAGTGATTGGTCTGTAGGTCTTGAGGAGCTCATCGGGTGACCTTCAGCTATCAAGACGCTGTTTCTCGGCGGAGTAAAGGCGAAACTCTGGATTTGAAGCGTTCCTGGCAGAAATCCTCTGTCTTGCTCAGAGTCTGTGAGAACGAATAGTTTTATGTAATTTTACCTTTCTACACTAAGATTTTTCGTCAAGGCTGTTGTTCTGAGAATTTATAAAGAATTAGCTCTTCTTTTTTTAAGTGTATGTCTTGTCTAATTAGTAAGGTGTAAGATTTAATCGTTCATGTTTTCCTGTAGTAGACTTGCCTTTTTTTTTCATGAGAGTTGGCATACGCGAAAGGTGCATGTTTAATGGCACGAGAGTTGTAACGTTTGCCAGGTTAAGCAGTTTTCTCGGAAGGCAGGCCCGTTCTTAGTGAAGTCACACAAATGCACTTCATATTTTTCATTAGCCTTGCATCAACATTGAAAGACGTGACCCTTCCTCTCCTCGGTAGCGCTCTTGCTCTCCCTTCTTTCCCTGGCAGAATACTATGTATACCTAAAAAAAAAAAAAAGAAAAAAAAGGTGAAGAGCAAAAATGGTATGTATGACTTTCATTTCGAGCAGGTAATGTACGGTGACTGGCGCACAAACACGTTAATGTAAGTTTTCCCTTCTCTGACTTTGACAAGTAAAGATGTAACGGCAGAGATGTCCATCGCCTAATACTTGTAAATTTCAGGAAGGTCCGAGATTCAGAATGTCTTAATTTCCGAGAGAAACACCGCACGGGGATCTTGAACGTTATGGTCTGTGTGGTGCAGCTGTGTGTTGTGTTATTAAAGTGTAATGTTAATGTTCCCTGATTTTTTCATAGTTTAATGGTAGAAGCTGGAATACTTGTGAGTGCAATACAGTAAATTTATGCGAATATATTTTGGGAATGTAGGAGACAAACTTTCCTTAAAAATCTTTTAATGAAACTGAAATATAAATTTAGTGCCTACTATTTTCACAAGCTGGCCTGAAAAGTCACATTTGCATACTTATGAGAAGCCTGGTATGGATTCTGTATGCGATATTTTGACAATCTCGCATGAAACCCACATTAGCATACTTATAAGACAGTGCAAATAAGAATTTATTAGGCGGCATTTTGGCACTAGGTATGAAAAGTCAGAATAAAGTGTAAACAAAAGCGGCAGTAACTAGAGCTGCCTGGGCCGGCGTCATATATCTGGCCGCCCTAAAATTACTGAAGGAAAAATACTTGGAGGGATTAAGACGGGCAAGATCAATGTAGCAGTAATGGGGCCATTCCTATGCCGAGCGTCGGCCGGGAGAAGCGGCCCCAAGTGCTGCCAAGACGGTGGCACGCAGGGTCAGCGTGGCACTTTCCTGCACCTCGCCTCACTTGCTTCCCCTACTCTTCTCCTTAAGATCATTCTTTGATGTCCTATGGAACCAGAAGTTTTCATCGGCGAGGGTTTGTCCCTTCTGAAGAAACGGCAGGAGGGTGCTTGCGAGTGCCTGAGGGCCAAGAAAGGCTGGCCGGGTGCCAGAGTTGACACCGCTGCTGGGCGTGCCTGCCGTCTGGCTCCCCGTGAAGAAGTCGGGTCCGTGTTGGTTATATATTTACCATTTTTTAGCATTTATTTTACCCACGGTCGGTAGTATCACACCGCCACCCGGGCCCCCTCCCCTTCCAGGACCTGCTCTTAATGGGGAAGGCGAAGTTGTCGCTGGAGTGTGAAGGAGGGAAGAAGGAAAGGAGGGAGGAAGAGCAGACGAGAGTAGGGACCGCAGGGTTGTCAGCGGGGCGGCTCAAGCAGCGGCTATCGGCGCGCGGGGGAGCCGGGAGGCTAAAGGGTAAAAATGGTCAAACTTTGGCCCATGCCGGAGATTAAATTCTAAAAGTTGGCTCCAAGTTGGTGCTCACTCTGAAAGCGACGATAAAATGTTCAACCTCCCCATAATGAGGGAGAAGAGTTTCCCTTTTTCTAAGCGGCCGCCGGAGTGTAGTGGACCGTTGTATTTTTTTTATCACCCTTTCATTTCTCTTAAGCTGGCCGGTGACAGCCACTCAGATCGCCACCAATCACAGCCACAAATTGGTCGCCACTTACCTCTGGTTGTCCTCGACCACTGAAACCTGAGGGGAAGGGGAAGGGGAAGGCGAGAAGCAGACAAGGGAAGGCCAAGGGGATAAGAGGGGAGGATAACAGTAGCACTGGCCGCCCCTTGACGCCGCAGTAGGACCCCCTAATCCCAGTGGAGACTCCCCCGACCCCCACCACCAGCCCTCAGCCGCCCCAGCAGGAGTGAGGCGGTCCGTCTCATTGATCACTGGCCTGGCACCGGACGTTCCCAAATAGTTGAGGAATTTCTTTGTTCGTTTTTGAGACCCACTGCAAAATTTTTTCTAGACTTTTATTTTGGATCGCATTAAGCGCGAGGATTGTTCAGCTGCTGTCTGTGTTCTATGATGCACAGACAGTGGCGGCGGTGGCGGTAGTGTCGGCGGTGGTGGTGGTGGTAGTAGTGGTGGTGGTAGTGGTGGTGGTGGTAGTGGGGAGAAAGTTTGTTCATGTGTCCAAGCAAAACTATTACGTATTCTTTCCTCGCGTAATATTAAACGAACATCCTTACTTGGCAGTTTCCAGTACACATACTAGTAATATATATATTTTTTTTGTGTGTAATCCATCTCACTTTAGTATTCACATCTTTTCATTCCATTCTTACGTTTTATTAATGATTTCCTCTATTTACCATTGTATTATTTCCGATTCTTCTTTATCCGCCCGTGCTCCCCATCCGCGTCCCCCCGTCCCTCCTTTTCCTCCTGTACCTCTATTTACTCTTCTGGACCCCACCTAATATACACTTTCCTCTCTCCTCCACGAGCGCAAACCTTTTCATCATGATTACCCCGCTTCCTCTTTTCTCAGTTTTTATATATGCAACTCTTATTTCTGTTCCTGTCTTTTTGACGGAGAGAGAGAGAAAGAGAGAGAGAGAGGGAGAGGGAGAGTAAGAGAGAGAGAAGTGAGAAGAGAGGGAGTAAGGGAGGAGGCGGTGGCGGTAGGAGCAGTCTGGCCAATACCACTTCTCCCAACCAGCGCCTCTGAGTTGGCCCAAAAGCCCTAGACCATCAGATGACCACTTATATGAACCGTGCATTTTTTCCCTCCCTTGCTTCCTCTCACTTCATTTGCCGCTGAAATTGGCACTCGCCACTCTTAAATTCGACAATAACTCGTGTTTTGAATCATGATGTGCGCTGCTACACCCACCCACCCACCAGCCACCCCTCGTTTTCTCAGCCATCCTCCTCATTACACACACACACACACACACACACACACACACACACACACACACAGTTGCTCGTTTGCGCGGAGAGAAATAACGAAACGGACAAACGAGCGACCACAGAATACCTTCAGAGAGAGAGAGAGAGAGAGAGAGAGAGAGAGAGAGAGAGAGAGGGAGAGAGAAGCTGAGAGGCAAGAATGATACAAAGGCTTGAGGAAGTTGAAAGATGAAAGCTGTTGTTATTTTCCTTTTACGTTTTTTTCTTGTTTGTCTTTTTCTTCCCTTCCTTGGTTTTCTTTTTGTAATGACGTATTCATATTGTGGCTTTAAAGGACTTGAGGCGAAGTGTGTGTATGTGTGTGTGTGTGTGTGTGTGTGTGTGTGTGTGTGTGTGTGTGTGTGTGTGTGTGTGTGTGTGTGTGCTGGGCGGCGCGCGACCTGACCACAAATATGAAGATGAGGCAGAATTCTGTGTGGGGGTTTGATATATTGAAGAGAGGGGTGCTAGTGGAAGCTTTAGAGTCATAAGCTGAGGAAGATCTAAATAAGAAAAGTTTATGAGTGCAATGAAAGAGGACATGCAGTTTTTTAGTGTTGATCTTGTTGTGGTTATGCAGAATTTTGTCATTTCTTTTCTTTTTTTTTCCCCTCCCGAATATGTAATTGTTATTGGTATTATCATTATCATGGTTATTATCATTGTCATTAGTCTCCTCCTCCTCACTCATCTCCTCCTCCTCCTCCTCGTCCTTACCATCATCATCATCATTTTCATCACCACCACCATCATTACTCCCATCACCGTCATCACCCCCTCCACCACCACCACCACCACCACCAGTATACACTATAATTTTCCTTGCAAATTGAAATTCAGGTTCGCTTCAAAGTATGCGGCAATTTATAATATTAATCCGATTCTTATTATCAGTTCTCACCGCAACACAAAACTGGTGATTGGTTCAGCGTGTTATTAAAAAAAAAAAAAAAGGAAGAGAAAAAAGAAAAAGTTAACTGTTCTTTGAAAACCTTGTTTAGCATTAATATTTTGCTGCTATCTATGCAATAACTATCTGATGCTTCCATGCAAAAAAAAAAAAAAATGAAAAGCGAATTATGGATTATTACCAGTGATGCTGCAGTTCGGAAATTATTATTATTACTATTACTGTTATTATTATTATTATTGTACTGGTATCAAATGGGATGTTCATAGAATCTAGACAAGCGTGTGGAGTAATGAAGATACAAAGTGACGTGAGGGTGGCAGCTTGACGTGATTGGTGCATGCGAAGTTAATACAGCGAATTATTGAAGGATGAAATAGTCTGTTGGTATTTTTGTGACACTAAAAGCCGTGGAGAAGACAAATGCGGGTATCATGAGTGAAATATGAGCTGGGAAACGCTGAGACTATAAAGAGAGAAGCAAGTGTGAATAAAAAAAAAATAGAAAACTGCCATATGTAAAGTAAAAAAAAAAGTACCAGGAATTTGTTGGTCTTTTTTTTGTAACAGAAGAGAACAGATGTAGATGTAATGATGGACATGAAACACTAAACACAGTAACCAACAAACAAGAAATAATAAAGTCAAAAACACACGCCATTATATGAAAAGTGTCTGTGAAAACTGTATTATGTTGGTAATTTCCTGACATCAGAGACCGAAAGAGAGAGAGAGAGAGAGAGAGGAGGAGAGAGAGAGAGAGAGAGAGAGAGAGAGAGAGAGAGAGAGAGTAGATATGTGATGAGTGAAGCATAACCTTAAACACAGCGATCAAAAAGCAAGAAATAATAAGGTACAAAAAAAAAACTGAGTTCACGAGAAAAAAAAAATAAATAAAAGTATTGAAAAAGGTTTTCTCTTCACGTGCTGATACAGTTTTGCCGGCGCTGTTTATTGATATCCAGGTAAGGGTGTTGATAAAAAATGGATATTGTGCTGTGTTTCTGTATATTATTCGTCTCTTGCTCGAGAAAGATTGGAATTAATGTTAATATTAATAGAGGCGAACCATTGATTAGGTTCGAGCCAAAACTGAGTGATACACAAACTTTTATATTCCAACGTGTACTTATTATCAGCATTTTAAAGACGAATATACTTTCCGTTCAGTCTTTTGGGTGTTTGGGGAGCTGCGTCTTCTCTTCCTTCAGGTTCCTCACTTGTGTTCCCCTTATTTATCTCATTATTTACTGGGATATGTTGCGACGAGCTATGCGTCGTAAATATGTCGCAAATATCTGCAGCGCACATACCCGAAATTACGAGCTGAGAGTTGCGAGGTGATTACGAAAAACTAAAAACCAATAATACAAGGGTAGAAGAATATGTCACCGAGATCCCGTGTCTGTACAATATTAATGTAACCTGTGACTCCAATATGTCATGGTTAATTAAAGGAATACTTTTAGATATAGAGTCGGAGTCATTGTCTGTTTAAATTAAGTTTCAGTTTCTCGTTATTTCGCCGGAATACAATTTACATATGTCTAAATATTTGTTCAGCGCCTCACTGAACCTGTGAATCAGTTAATTAATTGCAGTAGGACGATGCCGTAACGCCCCGGCCAAGCATTGCAGCTGCATTGAGGATTTCTTATTCACATTTTCAATACGATCGCCGGGCGGAATGATGGAAAAAGTCCCGCGGAGAATTTCCAGTATAATCACGACTAGTCAACATATTATTTTCACAAGCAACCGTGTGTGTATTTTTTTAAGGTGATAATTCTCGCCGTTCCAGACGCTTCGCTCATTTTTCACCTCGCCTCGCCTGTATTTATAATAGACACCGGCAACCCCGTGTGCGTTCTCCTCAGCCGTCCATTACTCTTATCAGCTGAGAGGAGGAAAAGTGTGTGAGAAGTGAGAAAAACTCGCTGAGGAATGGCTCCCTCCCGCTACCAGCCAACGCCAGATAAGACTTTTCATTGCACAAAGGCCCATTTCGTTACGGATTTTTGTGGGCGAGATTTGTGTGGGGCGGATAACCAGTGTTTGGAAGATGATCCTGTGATAATAGCCTCATGGAAGGACCGCGTACGGAATAACTCCTTCTGAGAGTTATGGCGGGCTGCATGAGGGCGCAAGAGCCTGGAACAGTGTCTTCCGTAGGGAGAGGGAAGGAGGCAAGACTGAGAGCGTGCACTTCAACTCAACTCCGCCACCTTCCTGCTCTTCTTAACCTTTTTTTTTGTCTCTTTTGTTCTTCGACTCTTACTGCTTCTTCTTCTTCTTCTTCTTCTTCTTCTTCTTCTTCTTCTTCTTCTTCTTCTATTTCTTCTCCTCCTCCACCTTCCGATCTTCCTCTTCCTCTCCCGTCCTCCTCCTCCTCCTCCTCCTCCTCCTCCTCCCCCTCCTCCTCCTCCTCCTCCTCCTCCTCCTCCTCCTCCTCCTCCTCCTCCTCCTCCTTCACCATCACCTTCTCCTTACTCCCTTCTTTCCACCACCATCACCACCAATATAACCATCTTCTTCTCCTCTTCCTTCTCTTACTCCTCCCTCCTCTTTCTCCTTCTCCGTTCCTCCTCGTCTTCCTGCTCCTTTATCTTTATTATCTAACCTCCAAGTGACTTGCCTGAGGGGCTGAGTGTGGCCGGGGAGACTATACCGTTTACCCGGAGGCCGAGGCGCGGGAAGAAACGGAGAAATTTAACATACCCTTGCGAGGCGGTGCGGCGCGGGGCGGGATGCTGCAAATCTCCTGATGGGGAAATAAGCGGACTTTTCTTCGCCAGACTGTTGTGTTTATTAGCAAGTGAGTGTGATGGGAACTCTTGGCTGGCGAGAGAGAGAGAGAGAGAGAGAGAGAGAGAGAGAGAGAGAGAGAGAGAGAGAGAGTATTGTTTAGATCATCCTTTGGTTAATGAATTATAGGTTATCTAGTCTTTTTATTTGAATTTGCTGCATGTATTGATTGTAAATTTAGAGAGAGAGAGAGAGAGAGAGAGAGAGAGAGAGAGAGAGAGAGAGAGAGAGAGAGAGAGAGAGAGAGAGAGGCTCATCGACTCAAATATCCCGAAAACCAGGGAAAGAAAAAGCTATTCCTGAAACTTGAGTCTTCCCTCAGGAGGCGAAGGACGAAGTGTCGCCTTTGTCACAAGAATAAAACAGGAGGATCAGGGAGGACGGCAGCGGGAGGGAAAAGTCCAGATGATGTACTGGGATGGAGGACGACGAGAAAGAGATGGGGGAAAGGAGAGCAAGGAGAAGAAGGAATGTAGATAATGTGATAATGAATGCTGTTATGAATGGTGGTGAGAATATGGGTGAGCGTGTATAGTGGTGACGGTCTTGTGTGTAGGTTTGGAGGGAAAATGGGAAGAGGGTTTATGAAGAAGAGACGTGCATGGTAGAAATTTTTGTCCTTGGTCATCATCTGCGTAATGGAAAGAGAGGAATATCATGCATTTTATTGTGTAGGGTCATGCATGTTCTCTTTTTTTTTTCTTGCAGTTTCCTTACATTTTTTTTTCTTGGTTTCCTCTTACAAAGCAGCATTACTCATTTTGTTTCATGCATTTCCTCTTACCACTAACAC
>NC_087162.1:805000-825000 GCF_035594125.1 Scylla paramamosain | reverse complement strand
TTAGCTTATCATTACCCATGCCTTCAATAATCGTATATGTAATACACCCACACCTCGTTCTCTTAACAAACAAACGCATCTCCTTAACCATAAAGTTCCCATTAACTCACTCATGAATCCCCACAGCTTCCCTACAACACCTCCCCAACACACTATCACCACATCACTGAGTCCCCACCAAATAACACTAACTCACAGGAATCCCAACAGCATCCCTACATCCCCAACACACCCACACCACCACCACCACCACCACCACCACCACCACCACCACGTCGCCGGGTCCCCATCTCACGCCAGTACTCTCCGGCAAATAGCTTAAGGTTTTGTCATATCGATCGG
Organism: Scylla paramamosain; assembly: GCF_035594125.1. Classification (NCBI taxonomy): domain Eukaryota; kingdom Metazoa; phylum Arthropoda; class Malacostraca; order Decapoda; family Portunidae; genus Scylla; species Scylla paramamosain. Next base: position 824,658 of record NC_087162.1, on the reverse strand, counting down.
CCGAGCAACATTTGATCCCACGACGTGAAAAATGAAGTTAATTTGCAGGGCGGTGGTGGCCGGGAGACGGCGTGCTGCAGTCCCAGGGTGAGGGAAGGAGTGAAGGGCGAGGGGAGAGAAAGAGAAGCGTCGCCTCCCTTCGTCTCTCCCTCCCTCCGACCTTCCCTCTCTACGACCGTCCTTCCCTCCTTTTCCCTCACTCCGCTCTTCTCTCTCTCTCTCTCTCTCTCTCTCTCTCTCTCTCTCTCTCTCTCTCTCTCTCTCTCTCTCTCTCTCGATGGAAGACGAGAGGGACGAGAGGTGGAGATAATGGAATAAGGCCCGCGATGAGCGAAATGCAATGCGAAATGTAATAAATAATGGCCGTGAATAGACAGAGGAGAGGAGTTAAGGAATGGAAAGAGGCAAGACAAGCGAGTAAACAAAGACAATAGAGGGAAAATGTGAAATGTGGACGAGGGAAAGAAGAAAGGAGAAGAAGGAGAAGGAGAAGAAGAAGGCAAGACAGGAGTAAAGTAAACGAGGGAGGAAAAGATGGTGGGGGAAAGAGTAAAAGGGAAGAAAGAGAGTAGTAGTAAGAGAGAGTGAGAGTGAGAGGAAGGAAGGAAGGAAGGAAGGAAGGAAGGAAGGAGGTGGCAATGGGAGCTTCTTGTAGGCGATCAGTCATGCGAGGGTAACTATTGGCAGACATCTGAACCCATTTTTTTCCACGATAACTCCTAAACATTCTCTCTCTCTCTCTCTCTCTCTCTCTCTCTCTCTCTCTCTCTCTCTCTCTCTCTCTCTCTCTCTCTCTCTCTCTCCAGTATAATATAAGACACAGGAAGAATTAATGGGTCTCGAATCGGATCGCCAAGGGGTCTGCGTCGGGTTTTCGTGTGGGTGCAACACAACGGGGTCAGTCGCAAAAGTTGCATCTCGTTATTTGCATCGTGCATTGAGTTTTTGCCGTAGGGTAAGGGGAGGGGAGAGACGCCGGCCGGGGAAGGCAGGGAGGGAGGGGCAGAGGGGTGTTGAGAGAGAGAGAGAGAGAGAGAGAGAGAGAGAGAGAGAGAGAGAGAGAGAGAGAGAGAGAGAGAGGCCGGCTGCAGATATAGTTGCCGTTGATGATGTTATGGGTGTCTTCTTAACTCCCTTCTTTCCCTCACACGCTCGTCCATCACCCTCACCACTTCCCTCGCCTGCCATCTCTCAGCCTCCGTCGCTCATCACTGCTCTCTATAACTAGTCAACCATATTTCAGAGCCAGATATAGGCGCTCATAGTTGAATAAATTAGCTTCCCCAGGAGGCGTGTGGGTTGCAAGACACCGCCAGCATATGAGTGAAGGAGGAGACGCCGAGCACAGGGGAGGAAAAAAGGCAGGGAGAGAGAGAGAGAGAGAGAGAGAGAGAGAGAGAGAGAGAGAGAGAGAGAGAGAGAGGAGAGGAGGAAGTGGAGGGCCAGGAGGGTCAGCAACATCGTGATTATGATTCCCGGTTTACTAATGAAGTCAATATATATTTTTGCGCACCGCTCCTCTACCCCTCCTGTGTGCTCGGAGAATACGCACGCCGACCTTTTGCTTCCCGTCCCGCATTTGTCCAGGAAAATGTTTGGTTTAGTCCGAGTCCTGTTGGTATTTTAGGTCTCAGTGTATATTTGAGTAGCGAGCCCCAGAGAACTTGTCCATAGTTCGTCTGTAAGGTGCCTCCCCCCGCCTCCATGACCCGCGCTGTGTGTTTTAATTATTGCAAACACAAATTAATCTGCATGTTGGAATGTCAAGTCTGCATAATCCAATACTTACACAGGTGGGCCGGGCGTTCTTAAAACCGTCCTGCCTTCGAGTTGCCTTCAGGATGTGCCTTTCAATGCGCAGTGATCTTCACCCCCAACACCCCCCACCCCGCCTTTTTTCCCCCTTCCTTCAGGCCACCCAAATTTACATTTTCTCTCGAGGAAAGTGTAATTAAGCCTGTTACCTGCCACGGATGGGAAAATTATCTGCTCTTATTTGCCTACATTTTCCTTATCAATGTTTCCCCCGTTAGGCTTTTAATCCTGCAGAAGTTCTTAATGGTATCGTCAAAAAATAATACGGAATCGAAAAGTCTTAGCTAGTAAAGAGAGGCATGGCACTTCAGTCTGTATGAGTGCATGGGAGCGCCCTCCTCCTTATACTGCCTCGCCATCAGGAGCACCCCGGCCTCCCCGGAAAGGTGGCGAGAAGAATGGTAGAGTGAGGCAGTAGATGGATGGGACGAGTTAATGCGAAGGACAATCCCTCACCTGCAACTCCTGTGGGTGAGGTGCCAGACGCTGCTTCCTGCGAGTATTATGTAGTGAGGATTCTCACACCTGTCTGTCCCGCGGAGTCTTGGCAACCGTGCACCAAGAAAATGAAATATACAAGAGAGATGTGATGAGTGAGAGGGTATAGAGGAGTCGCTCTTAGCACCGCCACGCGACACCAAGTGTGTCTCTGCCGAGTGGTGGTTATGGTGGTGGGGATGGTGGTGTGGTGTTACTACCACTACTACTACTACTAATACTAATACTAATACTAATACTACTATTACTACTACTACTAATACTAATACTTATACTAATACTAATACTACATTTACTACTACGACTGCTGCTGCTGCTATTATTATTATTATTATCATTATTATTATTATTATTATTATTATTATTATTATTATTATTATTATTATTATTATTATTATTATTGTTATTATTATTGTTATTATTATACTTGCATTAGTTTCCCAACATCGTGCTCTTATTCGCATTTCATTTTCATTATATCCTTAAAAGTCTTGATCAAAATAGTTTAGATTAATTTTCATTTACATCCAATATATATATATATATATATATATATATATATATATATATATATATATATATATATATATATATATATATATATATATATACACACACACACACACACACACACACACACACACACATTCATATATTGTATGTGGTATTCATTAGGAACTTCACATATTCTCATAGAGTGAAGCTGCGATCTCCTTCCCTGCTCCCCCTGCAGTGGCGCAGTGTGTTCCCTTCCTTGCCTTGCCCTGGTAATCCCGCCGCTATCGTTGTTGCTTCTTTTGTAGTCATAAATCCCTTCCGTCATATTTCCGTTCATATCACGTCTTTTCTCCCCTCATCCATCCAGCTCCTCCCTCCCGTACGCTTCATCCATCATCCCTCTCTTCCCTTTTATCCACTGTTGTTCTCGTAACAATCTCTCTCTCTCTCTCTCTCTCTCTCTCTCTCTCTCTCTCTCTCTCTCTCTCTCTCTCTCTCTCTCTCTCTCTCTCTCTCTCTCTTCGTTCTCTCTCTCTCTCATACACTTCTTCACCCATCATTCGATTAGTCCTCTTTCTCTCCCTCCTCCTCCTCCTCCTCCTCCTCCTCCTCCTCCTCCTCCTCCTCCTCCTCCTCAGCGGCACTCACCTCCTGCCTTGATACTGTGTCGGGCGCGCTAAGGTTGACTTAATGTCCATGTAAGTCATTACTCGAATTTGCAAAATATTGATCACGTGTGTGTGTGTGTGTGTGTGTTGTGTGTGTGTGTGTGTGTGTGTGTGTGTGTGTGTGTGTGTGTGTGTGTGTGTGTGTGTGTGTTTTATCCTTTTAGTAGAGGGAGAGAGGGAGGGAGGGAGCGTCAGATCAAATCAAAGAAGCCTGTACATCTCCATATTCCCGGTGTGTAGTTTGAGGGAGGAAGGGTGGAGGCGGAGGGGTGCTCACTCACTCACTCACTCATTCACTCACTCACTCACCGGCTCTCTTGAAGGGAACTGGGAAATCTTTGCCTCGTATTTCGCTGGAACATTGTAATTTATCTTATCTGCCAGAGAGAGAGAGAGAGAGAGAGAGAGAGAGAGAGAGAGAGAGAGAGAGAGAGAGAGGAGGAAGAGAGTACGTAGGAGGTGTCAGAGCCGCCCCAGTGAGTCCTTGATTTTATTTATGACATCTTAGGAGCTTCATGACCTGTTAGATTTATTAAGGTTTAACTTCATGGTACCTTCCTCAGATTAATGGTTCCTTTGCCGTCATGACGTTTTGTCGATATAACCTTATACAGATCATTAACCTCCGCGCCTCATGGACTTAGTCACCTCATACACTCATATCTCCTCACGCTCCTTATTCACATACACCCTCATCGCTTTTCCTTATCGTGAATCTCAAAAGGAGGAACAGAATATGATACCGTATATCTTTTTTTATTTCCCTACGAGAAAGTTGTATTTTTTTTTATGGATAATGAATAATGGTTTGCTGGATTTATTTACTAGTCTCGCTTATCGGAGCTTCACTACACACTAGAGGAAGTGGCGGTAATGATCTACGTATCTAGGTCGCTCTAGGAAGGAGAGATGGAGGAAGGAAAGGGAAGAGGGTGGAAGGGAAGGTGGAGGGAAGGAGAGACTAATGAGGACAGCCACCAAGGTCATCCACCAGACACTGGGTGATGACACCATCCTGCCAGAAGGAGAGGAAAGAAGAGAGAGAGAGAGAGAGAGAGAGAGAGAGAGAGAGAGAGAGAGAGAGAGAGAGAGAGAGAGAGAGAGAGAGCTTAGCAGTAACGATGTACATGACGAGAGGAGTAAATGTAAAGAAATAAACAAAGTGGAGAAGTAAAGCACGAAATTAGCATACAAGGAAGAACATTTACGAGCAAGAATATACATAAAGAAGAGGGAAACGAATCCCAATTAATAAGAAGGATACAGGGAAAAGACGAGGAACAGGAGAAGGAGGAGGAGGAGGAGGAGGAGGAGGAGAGGAGAGAAGGAGGAGTTATGTGATGAGGAGGAATAAATCTGTAGGGTTGGGGTACAAGAGTGAGGAAGAAAGGAAAACAGTGGCATGAGACGAGACAGAAAGGATGAAGAGGCAGTAAGTCAACTCGCCGGCGGGAGAGCGAAACCTGATGCCCCTTGTACGATTATTTTAGGTCCCGACGTGTCGCTCGCTGCTGCTCCACTATCTTATATGAGACCTATACACGTGTTCCTCTTGGTGAATTGGCTAAAAAATCGGCGTGTCATGTCCAAAGAGCAAATATATTCCGCCAAAATGGGCTAACTTGACACTTGTTTGCGGGTGAGTTGCCAACAAGTAAACAAAGACACGAGGGATATTAGCGCTGTAGGAAGGGTGCATGAAGTCCTCCTCCTCCTCCTCCTCCTCCTCCTCCTCCTCCTCCTCCTCCTCTTCCTCCTCCTCCTTCCTTCTGTTCTCTTTGTGTTTTGTAGTGAAACGCGTTTGTATGTATGTACGGTCGTTGTCTAAAGTCCCGTGTATTTGTGTGCGTCTGTCTGTTTAGCTGCCAGTGTATATCTTTCTGTGTTTGTCTCTATTTGTCGGGGTTTTTCGTCAGTCTCTACATTTTTCCTCTTTTTTTCGTGGATTTGTATACTAATGTGTATTCATTTCTGTATGTCTTATGTATCATTTCTCTCTCTCTCTCTCTCTCTCTCTCTCTCTCTCTCTCTCTCTCTCTCTCTCTCTCTCTCTCTCTCTCTCTCTCTCTCTCTCTCTCTCTCTCTCTCTCTCTCTCTCTCTCTCTCTCTATCTATCTATCTATCTATCTATCTCCATGGTCAAATTTCCAGTCCCGTGGCCTCGCGTTTTTTTTGTTTTTTTTTTTCCCCGCATGGTTTGCAAGTTTCCCGCGGCTCAGAATGACGAACGCGGGCGCGGCTGTTCGTGTAGAGGTTTCCTGATGAGCACAAGCACCACTCCTGCTTCCTTCAATATCCCACGTGATCTATTACCATTTAGAGTGTAATAATGACACAAAAACCCAAAATGATGCAATATTTGATACAAAAAGGATACATTATTTTCCACTTTTTTGCTTGTGTTCACAGTGGTATCCGCAACGTTATCGCACATCTGATGATCTAATTACAGAGATTTCCCGTTTTGTTTCCACGCGTTGAATTTATAATATAACATATGATGCATTAATAGAATGGTAATAAGGCTGATAATTGCATTGCCGCCGTGGCAGATGGGTTTTTCACAGGTACTTTATGCGGTAGGTGTTTGGTCGGGAGAGGACAGGACGGGGTAGGGGAGAAGGACGAGTGGTGAGAGTGGAGGGAGGTGGTAATAGGACAGAGAGGGTGAAGTGGGGACACCAATAGAGGCAGGGAGGGTGGGGGTGGTAGGGAATGCTGAGGTCCATACTGGCCACTGGTCGAACGTTTCTGCCACGCTGAGATTGCTATGGGAGTGTCTGGTGGTGTGAGTCGCTGCTTGGTGCTCTGCTTGCCTCGTGGCTTTCAAGACTTAGTGGAAGCTGTTGAGGGGAAGGAGATGTGTAGGAAAGGGTGTAGGAGCAGATGTATAGGTGCAATATAGAAATGTATGCAGGGAATAGATGTAATTGTGTGTGTAGGAAAGACTTTAATGAATAGATATATATAAGTGTAAAGATCAAGGAAAGAATGTAAGGAATGTGAGAAAAAGACGTGTAGGTGCGTAGGAAAGAATGCAAGTTAAAGGAATGAACTGTGGCCTTTGGTTCTCCTCGTTAGAAGACTCGACACGAATTTCTTGTTTGGGAAATCTTACCACACAACTTTCTGAGCTTTTACAACAACCATGATTAGCGTACAAGACCAGAATGCGAGGTCAAGTCAGGAACTATTACCACTGACGCTCACTACAGAAAACAAAATAAGCCAAAGGGAAAGATGTTAAAGAAGAAAAAAAAAGGGAAAAGTCTTGGTAAAAAATTAATACCGTAATGACGCCTTAGAGAAGTGATCCACCATAAAACGACTCGAGAGGAGAGAAGTTGTCACCAGGGGAGGCAGTGGGGGACCGTCTGATTGCCCCCGTACGGCGCGTGTCTTCAAAATGGTTACGTTATAAATGCAGAGGAAAGAGCAGACGTGGGGCCGCGGCGAGGGTGCGTTGGTGGCGGCTACGGATGCTATACGGCGGGGGCTGCGGCGGCGGTAGTGGCGGCTTCAGCTCTGCCTCCTCTTCAGTCTCCATTCACTGCGTTTCGCCAATTTTTTATTTATTAACCTCTGTTCTGGAAGGCCGCGTCACCTTTGTTGCCCATCACTCGAGAAATTCATTATCCACAGCTTCAGCCAGCCAGTTTTTTTGGGGTTCCAGAGAAAGAGAAAAAAAAAGAAAAAGGAGTCCAAATTAGAGTAAGTGTAAGTGGCTGAAGAAGATGAAGGAGGTAAAAGCGTAACGAGAAGGAAACAAACGAAATGGGAAAGAAAAACCGGAAAAATTTGCGTTCTTATCCGGTATTGACGCAGCCGGCAAAATAAGTTCATAATTACTTTGGTCTCCAGATGCATAGGAGACGGAGGCCGGGGAGGGCGGGAAGATGAGAGGGGAGAGAGACTGTGGTAGGAAAGAGGGAGGATGATAAGACTATGCTGTAGAGGGGAAAGAGAGAGAGAGAGAGAGAGAGAGAGAGAGAGAGAGAGAGAGAGAGAGAGAGAGAGAGAGAGAGAGAGAGAGAGAGAGAGAGGCTCGAAGAGAAGAGGGAGGTAGGGAGGGAACTCATATTGTCTCTAATTATTGATGCCCCTCTCAGGCCGGCCTACCACCTCCCCCCTGCCTCTCCCTTACTCCCCTACTCTTCTTTCCCCGTCGCCTCTCAGTGTCTCCCCTAACCTCCCCTCCCTTGTCCTGCTATTTCCCCTCTTTCGCACCCTCTGCAGCCTCCCGCCGTCCTTGCGCCTCGCCCTGCAGTTTACTAATGATTCGTGAACATTTGGTTAACTCAGGAACTTTACTTTGGAATTTTGAATCGTGAGAAATTGTTTTTTTTTTCGTTAGTTCTTTCTGGAATCCGAATCATGATCAGTGTTAGCATATCTAGAGAGAGAGAGAGAGAGAGAGAGAGAGAGAGAGAGAGAGAGAGAGAGAGAGAGAGAGAGAGAGAGAGAGGCCTCGTCAACATTTACCGCAACAGGAGCCACACCATTCCCTCCCAGGACGGCCCATAATGCATCAGTACTTTTTTTTTTGCCGATTACGTACCGTTCCGAGGCTCCCTCCTTGTGGGCCGCCAGTGCTATTCTTCACTCCTTTCCTCTCTGTGCCGCCTTGCCCCTTTCCCCCTCCTCCCCTTCCTTTAGCCTCAATTGCAACGTAATGTTCCTCCCCAGAGCGACCCTTGCAACAGGGCCCACAAAAAATCAACATTGCACAGCTGGGTGGGGAGGCGAGCGGCCAACGTGGGAACAACTATGGTTCAGGACGCCGCCGCCACCACCACCACCACCACTACCACCACCACCGTCACTCTCACTACCACCACCAATGCTTCTTCCTCCTAACTCCTCCTCATTACAACTTACTGTTTTTCCTCCTCCGATTTCTCTTTCCCTTTACTTCTAAATTTACTTATAGATTATTTTTTCCATTCATGTTCTTTTCATCCTTTCAACTACATCATTATTTAAGTTTTTATTTCTACTGCCTGATTCTACTTCCTAAAACGCATGAGATTATAGCACACATGCATACTCTCTCTCTCTCTCTCTCTCTCTCTCTCTCTCTCTCTCTCTCTCTCTCTCTCTCTCTCTCTCTCTCTCTCTCTCTCAGTTCATACATCTCATACCTTCTTAATCATATGACGTTTCCTTATTCGGTTTCTTCTTGCTCTTACTAGAAATATTCACACTTTTCCATTACACTCTAACCAATCGTGTGCTTCTCTCAGGTGAACTTACACTGATGTTCTTCTGAGCTTCGACAATCTTCAACGTAATTCAGATATTTATTGGTTTACCCTTTATAGTGGCAAGTTTCTGTCGTTGAGTATCGCCCCTTACCCTTGCGCTCCCCCTCCCTATATCCCTTCCCTCCCTTCATTCCCATTCTCTCTCTCTCTCTCTCTCTCTCTCTCTCTCTCTCTCTCTCTCTCTCTCTCTCTCTCTCTCTCTCTCTCTCTCTCTCTCTCTCTCTCGTTAGCATTCTCTTCCTTCTTTCAGACACTTCCTGCAAGTATATACTGATACCCTCCCTCCCTCCCTTCCTTCCCAAGCCCCTCCTTTCACTCTCTCTCACCTTCCTTTATCTGGCCGTTCTCCGTAATTAGCTAGGAGAAGAGGAAGGAGTTAGACTGAACTTGGATTGACGCGCTATTAATCAACCACCGGAATCAGTCTTAGGATTCCCGCACGCTACTCAATCAAGACGCTCGTGAGGTGGGTCGGATGCCCCTTTGATCGCCCCCCGAGGATCCAAGAACACTGTTAGGGCCAAAGAGGTTCCCAGCCGACTGACAGACTCCCACTCTTTGTCTCCTCTGCTTTACATCCTTTATATGTCTGTCTGTCTGCCTGTATATGCGTGTGTGTGTGTGTGTGTGTGTGTGTGTGTGTGTGTGTGTGTGTGGATCTCTCTCTCTCTCTCTCTCTCTCTCTCTCTCTCTCTCTCTCTCTCTCTCTCTCTCTCTCTCTCTGGAAGCTTGCAGACGTCATCAAATTTTTCCGTTCCTTTTTTTCTGAAAAGTGCATGATCAGATTTTATTCCATGCTGATCAGCGGGGTCTTTTTCTGCTAGCTGCTTCAAAAGAACAGAGTTATCAGCCTTTCCGCGTTATGGCTTGGTCGACGAACCACAATTTTTTACCTTCTCAGATTCACAAGTTGCTATACTTGTTGCTATACTATTGTTATTTGTAACTGCCTGACTCCATTAACTGCCTAGTGCAGAATAGCCACGCGGGTCTTGATCGATCACATAACAGTAACAGCGGAGCATAAATGATATCAGAGGTCTCGCATTTCCCTCATTCTTAAGTCGAGAAGCACTGACAGTATCTCACAATAATATAATGTTGAGAGTCAGGAAATTAAGAAAATGAAATGATATTATGATATGTGTTGTGAGAGTCCAGCTCTGTGGGGGTCAGGCAAGGAGCGCACGTTGCTAGCCGCGCTGGTTTCATGAAACTAATCTCTGCTGTAGCTTTTTTTATGGATCTAACCCTGTAATTATATGTAATTGCGATATTGTCAGGAAATGTGAATGCTGAGTAGTCGGGAGATGCGAAATGTGGGAACGCAGATATATATCCGTAATATTAAAAATTCTCGACAGCTCTTGTTCGCCAGTGTTTAATTTAGCGAAGTGGAATGTCGTTGAATAGTAAAAGGAAGATGATATTGTTGATCTCATTTTGCTGAGAATATGGCAGGAGATAACGCGGTGGTGTCCCTTCGCGGCGTGGCAATGAGGCGGCGAGGGGAAGTGAGGCGGTATGGGTGTGTGGCCGCGGGACCCGAGAACCTGCCCTGCCTGCCCTGCCTGCTTCTGCCTGCCTGTCTCCCCTGCCTGCTTCTCCCTGCCCACTCTGCCTGCTACTCCCTGCCCGCCCTGCCTGCTACTCCCTGCCCGCTATTCCCTGCCCTGCCATGCCCGCTACTCCCTGCCCTGCTATTCCCGCTAGTCCCTGCCCTGCCCTGCCCTCCCCGCTACTCCCGTGCTGCGGCAAAAACCCAGCGGCGGAACATATGGGGCAGAGTTAAGGGCAGCATCCCTCTCTCCTCCCCCCTCCCTCCCTCCCTCCAGCTTTACCTCCCTCCCAACCTCCCTCCCTCCTATCCTTTCCTCACTTCCCTTCTCTCTTCCTACTCCCCTCCTTCCCCTCCTCCCTCTCCCTTCCTCCCTCCCTACCTGCCTCATCTTTTGCGCCCTAGCAGCGACCACAGAAGCTGTGATTTATATTTTATCTAACAGACTGCTCTTTGCCTGAATAAAAGTCTGCTTTTTCCTGCGTTGTTGCCTCCATGATGCTCTGTTTACTCTGCTGACAAGTACTCGGAGGTGTAAATCTTAATGGTGATTTGAACGTCATGAGATGTTGTAATGTACAGAGTCTTGCTATTTAACGCGGTAATAATAGAGGAGTGAACGTCCAAATGATAGATACAAAGTTAATGGACGCTGACGCTGATCTGTATGTTGACGTGGATATGAAGAAGGCTGGGAGGTTAACTTTATATGTATATACAATATCAAATGATATAGATTTGTTGTCTCACCAACATACCACGATCAGCGAGAGCAATAATATCAACAGCAACGACAGACGCAGAAGCTGAAGCATCAACAACAGAGGTGGCATCAGCAACAGCGGCGGCAGCGGCAGCAGCAGCAGCAGCAGCAGCTGTAGCAGCAAGGGCGGCACAGCAGAACGAGCACCAGCAGATCACAACCCTCGGGTCCCACATAACAAAGATGTGAATCACATGACAGCTCAGACCAGTGAAAGAACTGGTGTGTGAGGGTCGACTCACCTTTGCAATCTGTGCAACGGGCCTGCAATGGTCACCGCGGCGTCTTTGGTCTGTGCAATGGCCGCGCCGAAAAAATCATCTTGTACATCTGTCCGCTCCATCGCGATACCGCGCTGCGACTTTTTCTTCATATCGTTGTTTTTTCCTGTGTTGTGACATTACACAGTTGTGTGACATTTGTGTGGAGAATGTCACTCATGCGTACACGATGTTCACGTGGTGGTCGTCATATTATTTGTCCTCATTTTTAGTATATAAATATTTATGTATAAATGAGTAGCCAGCAACTTTTCCGGGCACCCACTGCCCAGCCATAGAACAGAGGGGATGCAAACCCCATAATTTATGAATCCCGGCTGATGCAGACGTGTGGCAGGCGCTAGCTACGTTTGTGGCGTTATGATGTGAACACTACAAACCTGGTAGACTCATTCATATAGTGAAGAGCTGGCAGCGAGCGGGCAAAGGGGCTGACGAGGGGCCGGCGAGGACGGTCGGACGACGAGCCCAACAAGAGCCTCCCTCTCTCCTACCTGGCTATATCAGATTAAGACCCAGCATAAAGGGGACCAATGGAAAAATTAGCCAAAAATGCTGGCCGCGTTTTGAGCAGAAGTGGACCATGTGAGGGGATTGGAGAGCTGAGGATGCTAAGAAAAAAAAAAGAAAGAGAGAGAGAGAGAGAGAGAGAGAGAGAGAGAGAGAGAGAGAGAGAGAGAGAGAGAGAGAGAGAGAGAGAGAGAGAGCTCCTGATGGCGGTGGCTGCGAAATCCTGCAGATACTACAACGCTCATGTCCGTCTGTCCAGCGCCTGTGTGTGTGTGTGTGTGTGTGTGTGTGTTCCCTTAAAATGTATATACACTTCAGCTTTCATACATTAGCAGTTACTAATCAAATGAAGGGCACAGGGTACACATTATCAGTAGATGTGATAAAACACTTCCTCATTCCTGGCATATCTATTCATTTGTTTTCTAGATTTTTTTTTTTTTTAGTTTTTCTCCCTATTTCTGACCATAAAACACGAAGGGAGGGATGTATGGCGCGGTCCTGCTCGTACCTTCCCATCCCCACTCACGGTTTGCCGGTCCTCTTCCTCCCAAGGTCTCGGCCCGCATTGTTTCCCGTCTGCTTTTCATTCTTCGTACATTTTTCTTTCCCGTCAACAGTATTCATGAAAATATTAAGGAGGAGACCCGCCGTGGTCGTTGCTGCTGCGCGAGTCATTCAAACACTTGATGTTTTTGCTGTTGCAGTTTTTCACGCGAGGACCCCATTGGTTTTTGCACCGTGGCTCCATCAGTTGCAATCCTCCCCCTCCTGCCTCCCTACCTTGCCCCTCTCCACTCGCGTCCCTGCCCCCATTGCAGTGAAGGTTTTTCTGCCTCCCAAGGGCAGTCGCCTTCCCTGTGTGCGTCTGCATCCATTCCTAGATTGGGCTTTGCGATCAGCTTGTCGGTTACCTGAGCATCTTGTGGTGGTCAACACACACACACACACACACACACACACACATACACACACACACACATACAGAGAGAGAGAGAGAGAGAGAGAGAGAGAGAGAGAGAGAGAGAGTAGGAGTAGGTAGGGAGGGAGGGAGGGAGCAGAGGAAAAAAAAAGTAATAAAACTGTAGGAAGAAAAACAGGCTGGGGTTCCGGCCGTGGCTTTTGTTGGTGAGGTGGGCAGCGTTGCAACGGTGGCGTCCTGAGCGGCGTTGCAAGGGAAATGCTAGGATAAAGGGACGGCTGATATGCATCAACCCCCCTGGGTGGCGCTGAAGGCGGGCAGGATCACCACCCTCCTCCTCCCTCCCTCCATCTCTCCCGCCATCCTCTCCTCTACTTCATTGCTCTCTCTTTCCTTTTTCCCTCTCCACTGATGCCGGTCTCTTCTTAAATCGTAGGACAGTGCTCTGCTGGAAGGCATTTAGAAAGCCTTTAATCAATTCGTTATATGTTTTCCTCTCTGAAGTTCACCTGTAAAATCTTGAGGACTTTGGTCAGTGAGGCGAGGAGCTTATCCGTGTCCAGAAGGGGATAGCGCCACTTCGGGGCCAAGCTATACCGTCATTCCCATAGCCTTGGCGCGACCCTCCAGACCTACATTGTCAGCCTAGCTCCCTGACATATCTACCCTAACGTTATCTCCTCCCTTCCCTTCCTGTAATACTATAAGACCGCTTGCTGACCTTGATGGTGTTCTAAAGACAATGTCCCTCGCTGTGCAAGTCTCCGTTGGGACGTTACCTCTTTTTTCCCCTGACTTGAGTAGAAGCCGCTGTGGAAAGTGTCTGATGAGAGACGGCTGGGCGGCAACACGTTTCATCTGGAAGCAAAGTCCCACTACAGTCCCAGCAGTGGAGCAAACCTCATGAATGGCTCTCCCACGGCGCGCTGCATGTCAGATTGAGCCTTCAGCCCTGATGCATAAGAGCGGGCCTCCTTTCATTTTGTTATTGCCGTGATTATGTGTTTGGAATTGCCAGTTAGTACTCGCTATTGGTGTTTGCTTTTATTTATTAATGTAATTTCTGGCCGTTTTTAGTTGTGCTTTTCGCCGATTACTCAAAAATAGCAATGTAATGTGAACGTATAATACTACATATGATTGTTTTTTTCCTTAGTCTTTTGTGATGTAATAAATAACTATGATTTCATTGTTGCTCTTCACGTTGAAAAGCATACATTATTAGAGCACTGACAGACCGACAGACAGACAGACAGACAGACACAGGTGGGAGGCAACGAGGCTGCCTCTTCCAGCTGTCTTAAAAGGGTTCCACTCCCTCCTCTCCTCGGCGCTCGCCTCTTCACTCCATCAAAATTTACTTTCTTTTTCACTTAAATTCCTTTTGTATTTTCCATCTTATGCTATCTCTTTTGTTTCCTTTTCCTGCTTCTTTATGGTCAGTCCTGTTCTTACGTTTTCATTAAGGAAATTATATGTGTTTTTAAAAGTAATATAATCATTTTTATACATATAAAAATAGCTTTTGAATACGTATTACTTGTTGATTTTAGTATTACACCTTTTCTTCGTGTGTGTGTGTGTGTGTGTGTGTGTGTGTGTGTGTGTGTGTGTGTGTGTGTGTGTGTGTGTGTGTGTGTGTGTGTGTGTGTGTGTGAGTGTGTGTGTGTGTGCGCTTCTTGTTTAGCATGCACCTCATTCTTCCCCAAACTCGTGTACATTCACTCTTTCTCCCCATAGTTCTCTCCTTTTCCTTTCCTGTTTCCTGCTTTATTCTCTCCCTCCCTCCGACGCTTCTCCGTTCCTTCCCTTCCTGTTGTACTGATTCCCTCCCTTTACTGCTTTCCTCTTACACATCCTCCCTCCTTTCCGTCCCTGCCTTCCTCCTCCTCCACGACCTCCCTCCTCTGCTTTTCTCTTTTTACTCCCTTCCTCCTTTCCCCCATCCCTCTTCGCCCAGTTCCTCCATTCCCCCCTCTCTCTCTCTCTCTCCCTCCCTCCCATCCGTTCCCTCCTCCATCTCTCTCCCGTCTCCCTCGTCTCCCCCCAGCCTTGCTCCCTCCAAAGCGACGCCCGGGGCTCTCTGAACGTCCGTCCTCCCTCTGCTCGTCCTAGGTTATGAAACTGCCTGACTAAATAACGCCCTCCACAAACAACTTTCAAGGGATTGTGCAGCCCCATTCTCTCTCTCTCTCTCTCTCTCTCTCTCTCTCTCTCTCTCTCTCTCTCTCTCTCTCTCTCTCTCTCTCTCTCTCTCTCTCTCTCTCTCTCTCTCTCTGACGGAATAAGGGGAAGGAAAGAGTACCTGAGAGATGCCTTCTTTGTTCATCTCGCACAATGAAGAAGAGGAAGAAGACGCCACTGGGAAATATTATAGTCACGGTTGCTCAGCCTGGTGCGCGAGAGGAAGGTGGAGGTTTTGCTCGAGTTGTGTTGCTAAAAGTCCGACGAAGGGGAAGAGGAGGAGGAGGAGGAGGAGGAGGTGCGGAGCCTTTTAGGGAGGAGCGAGGAGACCCGTGACATATGTAGAGAGAGAGAGAGAGAGAGAGAGAGAGAGAGAGAGAGAGAGAGAGAGAGAGAGAGAGAGAGAGAGAGAGAGAGAGAGAGAGAGTTGATAAACGTTTGCTCACACTGTAGATGGTTCGTGATTGTTGCAGTTTTTTTACTTAAATTTTTAAAAGAGTTTCTGGCTTACTTCCTCTGTGTGTGTGTGTGTGTGTGTGTGTGTGTGTGTGTGTGTGTGTGTGTGTGTGTGTGTGTGTGTGTGTGTGTGTGTGTGTGTGTGTGTGTGTGTGTGTGTTTCTGTGTATAAATAATTTTTTTATCATTACTCTAATCTGTCTGTATATTTTTTTATTGTTGTTTAAGTATTCATTCTGTTTGTGTGTCTGTATGTCTATCTGTGTGTCTGTCTGATTGTCTATTGATCTGTCTATCAGTTTTCCTGCTTGTCTGCCTGACTAACGGTCTTCCTGCTTGACTGTCTGTCTGTCTGCCTGTCTATCTGTATCTGTGCGCGCGCGCGCACGTGTGTGTGTGTGTGTGTGTGTGTGTGTGTGTGTGTGTGTGTGTGTGTGTGTGTGTGTGTGTGTGTGCGCGCGCGCGCGTCTTGAGTGTGTGTCTGTCTTTTTATTTCCCAGTTTTATTTTTTTGTACCTCTGTCTTTCTGCCTGTGCTCGATGGGTAGGTGGTCCTTCTTGAAACGGGCTGTGGGCGGCTGACGAGAGAGCGTCGGACCTCATCTGTCCATCATCTCCTAGACCATAGCTAATTCGATTTTGCCTCACTGAGTCTGGCCGGGTCCTGGCGGGGTGGTCGTGGTCGTGATTGTTGCAGGGGTCCATCTATTGGACGGCTAGGGGGAAAAATTGCACCCGGGAAACACCCCTCCCCAAACCAACCCACCTCCCACTAACCGTGCCCCAACCGCGTTTGCAATTTTTGCACTGGTCCAGTAATCATATGAAAGGACTTACGTGTAATTGGAGGTAATTAAACTGCATTTATGGTTATATGAGATGCATTTTCAATCCGGGATGTGTTTCTCAGCCAGAAGAATGCAAAGGAATGCTAGAAAAGAAGGAGAGGAGAATAAAAAAGGGGCATGGTATCGGGGTCCGAGGACTTGCATAGCCGCTGGGTGGGGGGTGCAAGGGGCGGCCTACAGCCCAACGTGCAACAATGATGGGATAATCCCCCTTTGCTGCTGTCACACCGCTTTGTACAGCCGCTGCCCGAGTTGCTGCTGCATCACACCAGTTGCACAGTACACGTTGTCCCACCTCGCCGCATCGTCCGTCTCACGCTGCCCAGCACAGCCGTCTGCGCCTTCGTCTGCAGGAGGGACTGAGTGTCATCTTGTTGTGCTTTTAAAAGTGTTTCATCTTGTGCTCCTGGTGACTTTGACGTTGTGATTACTGAAAGGCTGTTGCTGGACTAGCATGGCTGCATGTGTGTGTGTGTGTGTGTGTGTGTGTGTGTGTGTGTGTGTGTGTGTGTGTGTGTGTGTGTCTGCGTGTCTGTGTGTCTGTGTGTGTCGTTTGTCAGTTAGTCTTTCTGCCTGTCTGTCTACTCGCGTCCCTGCCTGCCGGTCCCAAGCCACGCCACGCAGTGGAGGAACCAACACCTCACGCTGCAGGAGTCCCTCGCGGCCACGTGGAGGCTTGACGCCAACACCGGAAACCCGTGCAGTGTTCAACACTTGAAATTTGCGTTGAATCTGCAGCGTGGAAAATTGATTGATAGAGTAGCCAAGGGCAGTGGGCTGCGGTGATTCGGTTATTGGTCAGTTTAGCGCCCCAGACAGACGCCGGCAGGACAATGTTGTGCCGGCGAGCCCCGCCAGGCACCAGGGGTTACACACTCACTGATCCTTCACGCTGCACTTCCACTCACTCTTTTCGTTTTCCATTCGTGATAAAAAAGAAATACAACCATGAAACAAATACTTGATAGAAAGAAAAAATATATTTGAAATGTTTTTGAATATACATACATACGATTTTGCAAAAAAATGTTTTTTTGAAAGTGACCTTGAGTGATTGTTTGCGTTTCAGTGAGAGAGAGAAATAAAAAAAAATAGTGTGTGTGGTACTGTGGTGCTCTATTGAGCGTGGAGTAGGTCACTGGTGTAACTTTCCTCTTGTTTGCTTGCGTGGCTGACTGCCTGTCTGCTTGCTATTTGTTATTGGGTGTTTGGTGGGTTGTGTGCCGGCCGCGGACGTGGCACAGAGGGAAGGAACAGTTGGCACTGGGGTGTGGTGGGTGGCGCTGCCTGATGGAGGGGCGTGCTGGGAACAAAAGTTAATGGTATCGAGGCTTTTTTGTTTCTTTCTTTCTAGGGTAATGTTGTTGTGATGCATATGTAGATGAGTCCATCTTTTCACGTGTAGTTAGTTTCTGACGTTATCTGTTTTGTTTGTTTATCTGTCTGTTTTTAGTTTCTCTGTCTTTAGTCTATCTGTTTTTAGCCTCTCTCTCTCTCTCTCTCTCTCTCTCTCTCTCTCTCTCTCTCTCTCTCTCTCTCTCTCTCTCTCTCTCTCTCTCTCTCTCTCTCTCTCTCTCTCTCTCTCTCTCTCTCTCTCTCTCTCTCTCTCTCACACACACACACACACACACACACACACACACACACACACACACACACACACACACACACACACACACACACACACTCCGTTTTCTGTTTTTAAGGAATGCTTGTGTCTTTCTTGGTCTCTGTAATCAACACTGCATAGTTGACGAAAGTATGGAAGACGTCGCCTGAGCTGTAAAGACTAGAATGTAATGGAATTAACGCTACATTTCGCATTTAAAATTTCTTTGTGTTTTGACCAATAAATGCAGACAATCGAAATACAGGAATTCATAGCGAAGTAAATAGATAGGTAAATATATAAATACTCTTGCATGTTTCTTATATGTGTACATCTCTCTGGTGTATTAGTTTCAACACTCATAGTGACCTCTTTACTCGCTGAAGGTGACGAAGGCAAAGGCCAAGGGACAGAAAGATAGGATTCCCTTTACTAAGAATTGCATATTCCCTCAAGGAGAAATGAACAAGGAGCCTTCCATTTATATATTTTGATTTATTTTGCCTTACACTGTACTAAATGTTCATGTTATACAGTGTTTTACTTGATTTCACTTTCACATTATGTATATCCGCCGCCAATCCACCAACAAACACACACACACACACACACACACACACACATGGTTAATAATTTTCAACAATTAAGTAATGAAATTCGTATAGTGTAAGTGAAACCTTTCTATTGTGTGTGTGTGTGTGTGTGTGTGTGTGTGTGTGTGTGTGTGTGTGTGTGTGTGTGTGTGTGTGTG
The DNA here is from genome assembly GCF_035594125.1 of Scylla paramamosain. Taxonomy (NCBI): domain Eukaryota; kingdom Metazoa; phylum Arthropoda; class Malacostraca; order Decapoda; family Portunidae; genus Scylla; species Scylla paramamosain. Next base: position 806,034 of record NC_087162.1, on the reverse strand, counting down.
TGTGTGTGTGTGTGTGTGTGTGTGCGCGCCCTTGACCCGAGAAAGAACAGTTAAATATTGAGAATATTCACCAAACTTACCAAACTTGAACTCAACCTGCGTTATTTCTCCTTAGTCTCTTAGCAATATGTTTTCTGGCCGCCAACACCTCCACTGTCCTTCATCTCTGTAACGTCAGCTCCTGTATGTATTTCCCAAGCGTCACGTGTCTTTGTGTCGTGTCGAGGTTTGCAGGGACGCTTGTGGGTACCAGAGGCAGAATTCGCACGTTAGTCTGTGTAAGTGAGTGCGTTGTCGTCTTGTCGCGAGTGAGTGTATGGGAGGAGTAAGATCTGAGGTTTATATGAACTTTTCAGCGTGATGCGTGTGCTGTTGCTGGCGCTCATCTTTTGAAAATGTTTTGCAAGGTAATACCATTTTTTATATACCGTAGAATGGCTCATGATGAGTGTTATAACTGTTTATACGGAGTAGTAGTAGTAGTAGTAGTAGTAGTAGTAGTAGTAGTAGTAGTAGTAGTAGTAGTAGTAGAAGTAGTAGTAGTAGCAGTAGTAGTGGTAGTGCAGTAAACGCATGCTTATAATAGTAATTATATATTGTTATTATTATTATTTATTATTATTATTATTGTTATTATTATTATTATTATTTTTTACTATTATTATTATTATTATTTTTATTATTATTATTATTATTATTATTATTGTTATTATTATTATAGTTACTTTTATTTCTTCTTCTTCTTCTTCTTCTTCTTCTTCTCCTCCTTCTTCTTCTTCTTCTTCTTCTTATTATTATTATTATTATTATTATTATTATTATTTTCATTATTATTATAATTGTTATTATCATTATTATTATTATTATTATTATTATTATTATTATTATTATTATTATTATTATTGTTATTATTGTTGTTATTATTTTTATTTTTATTCATTATAATTATTGTTGTTGCCGTCGTTGCAGTTGTTGATGTTGTTTGTTGTTCTTATTGTCATTATTTCTTATTGTTATTATTATTATTATTGTTA
>NC_087162.1:777500-802500 GCF_035594125.1 Scylla paramamosain | reverse complement strand
GGCGAGAAGAAATAGGCAAACTAAGAAAGAGAGAGAGAGAGAGAGAGAGAGAGAGAGAGAGAGAGAGAGAGAGAGAGAGAGAGAGAGAGAGAGAGAGAGAGAGAATGGGGACAAGTCAGCTGATGGCAAACTATGAGGCTTATTTCGTGAGGGTCAACGTGTGATTCTCTCTCTCTCTCTCTCTCTCTCTCTCTCTCTCTCTCTCTCTCTCTCTCTCTCTCTCTCTCTCTCTCTCTCTCCCCATTTTCCACTGGCTGGTTCCCCTCACTTCATTTTACCTCTCGCTCGCCCTTCTTCTCTCTCTCTCTCCCTATCCTCTCACTCCCCTTCATCATTCCTCTCCCCTCACTCCCTTCTCTCTCAGCCCGTCCCCCGGTTCCTCCTCACCCTCTTGCTAGCTCCCCTCTTTTCCCCTCTCTTGGCAATCTCCCCATCAATCTCTCTGTCTTCAAACTGTGGCTCGCTCCCCTCTCCCCTCTCCCCTCTCCCCTCAATGCAGTTCGTCAAGGTTCCCGTCTCTCACTCTCTCTTTCTCTCCTCTTTTTATAGTTTCCAGAAAAAAAAAAAAATGTATGTATAAATGCGTTTAACGTATCGCGTTCTTAATATTTTCAGCGAATTCAAAACATTATGGTTTCTTAAAGTTAGGTTCTTGAAGTATTTGTAGATTGCGTTGATTTTATTCCTTATATATATATATATATATTATATATATATATATATATATATATATATATATATATATATATATATATATATATATATATATATATATATATATATATATATATATATATATATATATATATATATATATATATATAAAATGTTAGTTTCTATACATGGTGTTATTTTCTTACCGTAGTGCTCTTTCATCACTACCACTGCTATCACCACTCTCTCTTCAGCTGGTAGTGGTGGTGGTGATGGTGATGGGTGGTGGTGGTGCCGCCATCATCACTACTACATTCATACATTGATTACCACGACAACTAATAACGACAGGAAAAACAAAGACTGGCACCTTCACAGCCTTAGTTGGCACCGTCAGCAGTGTCTTGATAAACTAATAAGGTCACGACTGCCCCTTTCATTCATCTGTCGGAAGGAGCCATTCTTTATCACATCCATTTTACGAACCTAATTATTAGTAAAAATAGATGCATTTTTTTTTTTCATTTTTTCCGCTGTACTGCAAAGGGCTTTTGTTCAACTTATGAAAAGCAAGGAGATGATTGCGTTAAGGTACTGCGAATGATATAAAAATAATGTCTAACGTGTGTGTGTGTGTGTGTGTGTGTGTGTGTGTGTGTGTGTGTGTGTTTCCTAGGCGCGCGCTTTGTTCAGTGTGATACAAGTGGTGGTGCCTCGCCAAGACGTCTTCACCTGGCTGGCCTGGGCGGGCTGCATTTCATACGCCGCGGGGGAGGGTCCGCGGACAGCTGGAGATCATTGTTTCAGGGAATAGTGAGTGCTGAGTACAAACAGTGGCAGCGGGAGGAGAGGAGCGGCCGCCCACAATGAGCAGCGGTCAGTTGCCTGCATTTTTGAGGCAGTGTGGAGGCTGCCCTTCCTCCTTCCCATCCACCGCGCCTCCCTACCCATTGTTTAAGTATTGGTCAACAAAAAGCAATCTGATTGCTACCTCGATAGGTTGGCCCATGACCGCTCTGAAAAGCTAGATTACAGCTGCTACTGCCGTAGTGTGCGCCCACGTCATCGTGTGTGTGTGTGTGTGTGTGTGTGTGTGTGTGTGTGTTTTATATATATATACTCGTATATATATATATTATATATATATATATATATATATATATATATATATATATATATATATATATATATATATATATATATATAATATATATATATATATATATATATATATATATATAAATAATTATGTATGTATATATGTATGTATATCGCAGCGGCCTTAAGCCCCCCACGAGTGGAGCTGCAAAGGAAAGAAAGGAGGAGGTAGAAGGGAAGGAGAAAGGGAGACCAGGGAACACATCTCCTTGATATTGTAATTTTAGACTAGAGACGAAACTGGAAAAGCTGTCCTTCATTTAAATTTTAGATCTTCACATTCATGTAATTATCATTTCCATCAGGAAAACTTTATCTTTTCCTCAGATGAACAATCCCGAGCGTTCGGATCCTTGGCTGTGGCCTCGCTCATCAGCCGCGGGGTTTTGCTAGTCTAGGCGAAGGAGACTGTAAAAATTGCCCCAGTCCCAAGCATCGCGACCAGTCCACCAATATTGATCGGCATTCTTCACTATCAGGTTGCGAGGATTCACTCGGGACCAGAAAGAGGTTTAAATGCAGCCATCTCTCCTGCAGCCGAATACGTGTAATTTACATTTAGATCCAGTAGTTTCCTCTGGTGCAGCATGGGGCCACTAAGACTGTCAATTTGTTGTCACCAGCGCGCCTGAAAGATAAGATTTGACTCTGGATATAATGAGATGAAATTTATGAATGTATGTATATATTCCGTGCTGCCCAGAGATGAGCGTGCTCCCTGCGTCAAGTTGAGTTGGAAGCCGAAGTCAGGTCTGGAAAGGGGACGGGGACACGCGCGCCGTAATAAGATGGTCGCCGTTAATATGATCAGTTGTGGATCCTATACGGCAGCCTCCAAAGAAAATGGGTTGGAAGTTCTTGGTTGGAGAGAAAATGGGCTGGGGTGGTTAGGGTTGGTTTTCGAACGATGGCGAGCGAGCGAAGGCCGAAGAAAAACAAGGGACGAGAGATGGAAATGGGATGGAAGGAAGGGAGGAAGGAAAAAAAAAAAAAAAGAAAAAAAAAGGACGAAAGACAAACCCCACAGTGGTTAAGTGTATAATGTAGAGCAAGTTTGGGGACTTGAGTGAGTGGGCCGAGAGAAGTGGAGGAATGCGAGACGAGCAATGGGTACGACAAAGGGTAAATGGGCCGAGAATCGACTTTATGGTGATAAACGTACAGAGAACCGTGAGAAAGGTCGGCCACTCGGCACAGAATGGCCTCGTCTGGTACTTGCTTTAAGGAAGAAATGAGAGAGAGAGAGAGAGAGAGAGAGAGAGAGAGAGAGAGAGAGAGAGAGAGAGAGAGAGAGAGAGAGAGAGAGAGAGAGAGACGGTCAAAAGACAGGCGTGTAGAAGGAAGAAAGGAAGAGAAAGCGCAAGACCAGAAGAAAGAGGAGGGAAGGGGTAAGGAGTTCACAGAGGAAGGAAGAAGGAAAGAAGAAGAAAAAAAAACCAAAGGGGAAAGAAAACGGGAGGTGGGTGGAGGGAAAGAGGGTGGACGGGGGATCGAAGACAGGAAGACGATGCGTGGATGAATAATCAAGAAGGGATGAGGGAAAAAATACGGGGAAGGTCACCGGCAGAAAGATAGGAGAGGAGAAATTTATTGGGTAATGGAGGATTAATACGGACCGAAAAGTATTTGAGTAAAGAAAGCATAGATAAGGAGACGTGATGTATGTATGTATATGTATGTATGTATGTATATGCATGTATGTATGTCTGGAGGAGAGAGAGAGAGAGAGAGGAGAGAGAGAGAGAGAGAGAGAGAGAGAGAGAGAGAGAGAGAGAGAGAGAGAGAGAGGCAAACAATGAAAGAGAAAGACAAAGAGAGGCAGACAAACACACACACACACACACACACACACACACACACACACACACACACACATACACACACACACACACACACACACACACACACACACAGAGAGAGAGAGAGAGAGAGAGAGAGAGAGAGAGAGAGAGAGAGAGAGAGAGAGAGAGAGAGAGAGTGAAGGAGGATGGAAGGTACCTCAGTGCAGAACAAGCCTAATGACATTACTTCCCCTCGGAGTAGGTGTTCGGTCTCGCCTCCTTGAAGTAATAGAAGCCGCGGAATTTCTTGCCTTTCTAGTTAGGTCACGGAGGGGAAGCCCAAGCAGGTGACGGGAGGATGAGGCCCCTTGCGCTATCTTGTGTCTCGGCAGGAGGAGGGAGTCACGGCTCGCAGGAAAAGGAAATTTGCCCACTGGAGTTTGAACTTATGTCTTGTCTGTGTGTGTGTGTGTGTGTGTGTGTGTGTGTGTGTGTGTGTGTGTGTGTGTGTGTGTGTGTGTTTTATCTGTTTAGCGTGCCTTGTGGGTGAGCCAAAGCCAAGAGCCAGGCGAGGCGAGGGGCGCGGGAGACTCATGAAATGTGTAGTACAACTGAAGGTATTATTGAGTGCAAGGGCAGCGGCTGCGGCATGAGTCATGTCTTATGGATGGCTGACCCGGGGTGGCCTGCTGACTGTTTAGTGCATTATTAACGCCCCTAAGAGATGTATTGAGGAGGGGTGGTGGAAACGTGGAGTAATTAGTATTGTAACATTAGAGCCTTGTTTATTTAATGTGGCTGTCCATTGGCCCCAAGTTTCCTCCACTCGTGGCCACCTGCAGGGGTCTGATGGCCTCAGGTGACGCGTTGCATGACTCCCCGCGTGACGCTGCTGCAGGTGATGCCCAAGTGACGCCGGCCAGGGATGCGTCCATAGGTGACATTCCCGTAGATGATGTCCACAGGCTACTTCCACAGGTGACGCTCCATCCACCCCCTCCTCCCGCACCCTCAGCCTCGTTAGCAACATTAACAGGGACGTGGACACGCGTGGCGGCTGAACCTCCGCCGTGTTGTCTAATTGAAAGCCCAATTACCTTTCTGTGTGCCTGAAATTGTTGGAGGAGGAAGAGAACCCCCACTCAAAAAGAAATCACAATTTTACACTGTTGTCGAAAGATGTAAAACAGGCCGGCGCCGGGGATGTTTCATGAAATATTAATTTTGTCAAATTAACAAAAGATACGAGTATAAAATGTGTCGCCGCTCTGTGAATACACCGGACTCTGCCGGGAAATGTGCATGTATTTCCTTGAGATGTGAGCTGCGTTGTGTTGCCCACGCAAAACACACACGATGCCATTTCCATATGTAAAGATGAATGCATGCAATCCAAAATCAAGATTTTTCCCTCGCTCCGTCCTTCTCACCCCCTCTCTCTTTCCCTCCCCCAGAACGAAGCCCATCGCATATATTTTCACAAATTTCCATTATATATCATCATTTTCATCGTTGTAATTAAAGGGCGCCACAAAATTTCCTCTTTAGTATACGCAAAGACCTGAGAGGGAGGTGGGCCGCGGCGCGCACCAAGATGGTCTTTCTGTGGGGCGGCGAAACGCTCACTTTGCCTTCCTCCGCGCCCCACAAAATGGTATGAAAGAATAATATGCCTCCTTATCATGGTCGTTTATTTTCATGAATTTATGTTGAGTTTTTCCTTCAATATTTTGGTATAAATAAATAAGTAAATACCTACGAATACAGGAAGATAGATAAATAGACAGACGTGTAGATGCAGATGAATAGATAGTTGATAAATATTTCGTGGAAACTTGAAATTGTGTGATTGAAACATGCGCGAATGTTTTTTCGTTCTTGTTCTCTGTTCGTTAGTGTTCAGATTTAGTTACACACATAGCGATCGCGTGTGCTTATGTGTGTGTGTGTGTGTGTGTGTGTGTGTGTGTGTGTGTGTGTGTGTGTGAGAGAGAGAGAACACACACACAAAAAACCCTGTCTTGTACCTGCCTGTCTTGTCATTTCCACACATATTCCGTCTTCGCGTTCCCATTCTCCCTCTATCTGCTTAAGCTCCACGATCCTCCTTCCCTCCCTCCCCCTCGCCCCTCCCTCCCAATTCCCACCACCACAGTCTCTCAATCCTGCTGCCTTCAATATCTCTCCATCTACTTGACGCGCGCTGTCCCTCTCCATTTGTAATCCTTCCATCTACTTTCTCTCCCTAATGCCCTTACACCCTCTCCCTCCTTCTTCCTTTCCTTCTTCCTCCTTAGGTGTCTTTACATTTACTTAGCCCACATTCTCCCTCTTCATCCATGATCTACATGCCTTTCATCTGCCTTCCTCTCCTCTCTTTCTTCCACCCCTGCCTTGATCTAACTACCTCCACTGGTCTTCCATCATTCTACTGCCTTGCCCCGCCCGCCGTGAACATTCCTCTAAAGTCAATGAAGAATTCGTCTATTTAGAGAGGCCTCCGCTACATTAAAGGCATTCTCACCTTTCATATTAAACAGATGGTATTTCCATCCTGCCCTTCAGAGAGAGAGAGAGAGAGAGAGAGAGAGAGAGAGAGAGAGAGAGAGAGAGAGAGAGAGAGAGAGAATGTTTTGTCTAAGTCATCTAAATATAATTTAAACTAATGGCTATCAATATAAACATAATTAATATAAGCATAATATTGATGTTTACAATGAACCGAAAACTTCACGTATGTAAGTATCTGTCTGTCTGTCTGTTTCACGTATGTAAGTATCTGTCTGTCTGTCTGTCTGTCTGTTTATCAGTCTGTCTGTCTGTCTCCGCCAGTCTATCCATCTTTGTGTGTGTGTGAGTGTGTGTGTGTGTGTGTGTGTGCTAATTTCCATCCAGTTTGCAAACATAAGACAGAGTTTTGACAGTAAGGAGGTTAGAGGCTGGGGTGAAGGAACTTTTTGCGGCGGTGGTGGTGCTGAAGAGGGAATATTTACTTAACATAGACCCGCTTCATTTTGTTCCTTGGCATTACGATGATTTGTTATTGTCTGTCCCTTGTTTCTTATCCCTTAATGAACGGACGCCATCTATACATGCACGAGTATTCATGTTTATATTATATCGCTATAGAAAAAAAAAAAAAAAAGCGTTAAAGAAAAAAATATATAAAATACCATAGATAAAAAAAAAAGAGTAAGAACGACATTTTTCATTTGAGAACAGATCAGCGGGTGAAACACACACACACACACACACACACACACACACACACACACACACACACACACACACACACACACACACACACACACACACACACAGGCTGGGCTACGGCAGGAATGAGGAATGTGTCAAGTAAATAGCATGAAAATCCCTCAAGAAAGAGAGGTTAAAGATGACGTAACGATAGGGTGGTATGGGTGAGCTGGCTTGGTGCTCCCTCCCCCTCCCCCTCTCCCCTGCTGCAAGTTTGGCTTAGTGACACCAGGCAGCCCGAACCTCACACTTCGCCTCACCTTACCTCCTCCTGACTCCCTCTTCTTCCTCCACCTGCTCCTTCCCTTGTCATCTCCTCTTCTCCCCATCTTCTCTGTCTTCACCGCCTCATTAGTCTCTGCCTCCTTTTCCCTTTTATCCTGAAGCCACCTTGCCTTATTTTCATCTCCCTTCCTTCCTTCCTTCCTTCCCCTTTCCCTCTCATGTTCTCTCTCGCAGGCTTTGTTCTTCACGTTTTGTTATTGCTTTCCTCATCACACCTCGCAGCAACATAGACTCGACTCGCCTTGCCGATGTGTTTGTGTTCTTTCTCCGTTCATGTGTTGTTTTGTGGATGTTTTTCTTTCATGTAGCTTGAGTTGTGCTTGTTGTCTGTAGGTACTGCCAGTCATGTTGGAATTGTGAGCCGTATTATTGTGTCTTACGTGTTTTGTTTTTGTTTTGGTTGGTATAAATGTGGTTGTTTTAGTTCAGGTGATGAGAAAAATTTTTTTTCTCTCTCTCTCTCTCTCTCTCTCTCTCTCTCTCTCTCTCTCTCTCTCTCTCTCTCTCTCTCTCTCTCTCTCTCTCTCTCTCTCTCTCTCTGCGTGATTTGAATTTCGTACCGTCATCGAATAATTATTATCACGGAACGCAGAGTTCACCGGCACGTAACTTTGTATATTCTTATTAATCTTTTCTTCCGGTCATGACTCACACACACACACACACACACACACACACACACACACACACACACACACACACACACACACAACACACACACACACACACACACACACACACACACATGTTACTCTCTTTGTATGAATATTTGACTATTTTACTCTTTGTCTTCAGCTATACAAGCATAGTTATGTGTAGTATTTACGAGTAACGTGAAAGCTTCTGCACCAGCTCTCACTTTCTTGACTTTCTTAACTGCATCCTTCAACCTTAAAAGCTTTGAAATTAACCTGCCCTCAGTTTTGTAGAGTTCACTAGTGTCCTTGACATGCTCAACCATATTTTAATCACAGAGCAAACATATTAGTTCACAGTATGGTAACCTTCATCTTGAACACCGCTATGAGGCGCTGAGCTTCCTGCGGCGTCACCTCCAGACTCTACCCCTCCACTTATGAGGTCTCTCAGAACACTGGGATGGGGACACTTGTTTGCTCGTCTTCTTCTATGAAGCCTCAAAACATAGCAGATCTGGCGGGGGAGACTGCTTCATTTGCACCAGAGTGAACAACGCCATATCTGACTTAAGTGTCGCCCAAGAGGCCTTCAGGTGCCTGTGTGAGTGGCCTGCTGCTAACGATGGCATCCTGAACCAAACCGTGCATTTAAATCTAGGCATTATCAGCAGCCTGCCTCCTTTATCACACTAGATATATACGTCACAATAGACAACGGCTTGGTCACATGGAACCACTAACGTCATAAGCTCATCTTCCATTCATCGTCTTTTTTATTATTCACGGAGACTGATGAAGTTTCTTGGATTCTTGAAGTCTGAGTATGAGGAACATCTACACTTTCCTTCGTTCCATCTCAACCCACCCACGATATCCTTGCCTGGCCTTCACCCTTAACAGCAACGAAGATCACGTCAAGAAAGTGTAGGAGACACTGTACTAGGCACCTTCTGTATCACACACACACACTCACACACACACACACACACACACACACACACACACACACACCTTGCACCTTCATCACTCATCTCTGTCGTGCCGTCCTTACAAAAGCACAAACCTGCCTATCCTCACCACACCACCTTCCCACACGCCACCACCTCCACCCCCACACTCCTCCCCACCCACACATCCCTGGCCAGGCAGTTTTGGGGAGCCTCAAAATGGCAGAGTTTCCTCGGCCTCCATCCTAATTTTTTTCCTTCCCTCGGGCCTTGGAATTATTGGCCCGATTTTTTCCTCCTCTTTTCATATTTTTTCGGATAAAAGTTTTGCCTTGGTTTGCTGGCAGCTACGTGCCAGGGAAGGTCAGTGGTTGCTTCTGCCGGCAGGCCGACTTGTTCCCCTGCCTTGCGAAGAGTGCACAGGGGACAATGTGTGTCGTTAATAAGGGAAAAAAAGCAAGAGAGGAGTGTACGGAACTGATTATTGGTGATTAAAATGGCAACGACCGTCTCATCTCTTCGAAAATCCTGGAGAAAAGATGAGCGATGATTTCCACAGCCCGCCGACTTTTGCTTCCGGAATTTCCTTGCGTACTCACTTTATTTTCCTCTTAAGGCACCTGATTTATGTCGACAAAAATGGTGAAATCTGCCATAATGATTCTCCCAAGTCATGGGGCGGCGTGGAGCTAAATCCTATGATGACAGTTTGGCCCCGAAAAATTTGGCCGTCTTTCCCGGCTTACTTAACGAGATGCCAAGTATCGCCAGCATCCCCAACTTCGATCAATAACTCTGCAAGGATATCCTTATCCGTTTATAAGTCTTTCGCTACTTTCGCCACTTTCCTTCGCATTCTTCCTTCATCGGCGTCTCTTTTTCCACCTGCGCGTGTGTTTTGGTTTCGTCTGCGTGTGTGGTGCTGCCCCTACGCTCAGAGGTCAGAGGATAAGACGGGGAAAAAAGCAGAGTGATAATTCCCCCGCCAGGACCCAGCTTGGGGGGAGGAGGTGGTGGGCGGAACGGTAGCGGGACTCCGGGAGAAAAGAAGGGGAAAAGTTAACATTGGCGCAACTTTTCCCCCCAAAGTGTAACTCATATTGCGCCGCTGATGGAGGCTGGTGGATGCGTGGGGATGGAGAGGCGCGGGTCTGGCGGGGGAGGAGGGATGGAGGGAGGGAAGCACCGTGGGGGGACAATAGAGGCGAGGAACGGTCTGAGAAAGGTTGGAAGAAGCTAAAAGGGAGAGCAGTATGGGAGGAGGAAAGGTCGAGAGGAAAAAACGCGGTGAGAGACATTACTGGTGGGAAGAGAAGAGGCAAAATACCGCATACAAACATTGGGGAGATTTTTCTTTCATAGTTGATTCTGAGTTCCGTACTCTTGATGTTTTTAACGAAGAGTTTTGTTTATGCTTAGCCATTACATTGCTTCCTTTTGTCTGTCTGTCTGTCTGTCTGTCTCGTCGAATTCCATCTCTTATAGTCAAATATTGTTAATCGACCATCCACACGCTGGGCAGCCTCCCTCCTTTCTGCAACAATCGACTCCCATGACCCAGAGACGTGACTCCCGACACTCGTCATGATTTATTCTGAATTACTTCTCGTCCTTTATTGACCTTCACGTCCGTGCTTCTGTTTGCCTTTTCCGTCCACTCTCACTGAAAACACTACACTTCATTTTAATATATATATATATATATATATATATATATATATATATATATATATATATATATATATATATATATATATATATATATATATATATATATATATATATATATATATATATATTATATATATATATATATATATATATATATATATTTGCATCATGTTAATCCTCTTGCTCTCCAATGTGGTTCTAAAAAACATTGTACTAGTTAGAAAAGGCAAGCGAGTCTCTCTCTCTCTCTCTCTCTCTCTCTCTCTCTCTCTCTCTCTCTCTCTCTCTCTCTCTCTCTCTCTCTCTCTCTCTCTCTCTCTCTCTCTCTCTCTCTCTCTCTCTCTCTCTCTCTCTCTCTCTTTATGTGTGTGTGTGTGTGTGTGTGTGTGTGTGTGTGTGTGTGTGCTTTTAATTATTTTTTTCCCTCTTGTGCTGAGGTTTGGTGGCACAGCTCTGACTGACCGACGGTGCAAATTCCGCGGTGAGCATTGCCTTTGAGGTGACTGAGAGTCCCTGGAACGAAAAATAAAATAGAAAAAGACTTCGGGTGTGGACGATTGCCACGGTGAATATTTTGTATTCTTTTACTTTGCTTTGGTTGATCCTAGAATGTGTGTGTTTGTGTGTGTGTGTGTGTGTTGGTGTGTTGTGTGCGTGTGTGTGTGTGTGTGTGTGTGTGTGTGTGTGTGTGTGTGTGTGTGTGTGTGTGTGGTGTGGTGTGCGTGTGTGTGTGTGTGTTTTCTCATTTCCCATCATCCCGAGTAGCCTGCAATGAAGAGGCTTGACGGAAATGAATGAGAGAGAGAGAGAGAGAGAGAGAGAGTGAGAGAGAGAGAGAGAGGAGAGAGAGAGAGAGAGAGAGAGAGAGAGAGAGAGACGTAGCTTTTCCTCAAGGACCGGGAATGAGGCAGTCTTTGAAGTCTTTCCCCCTCTTGCCGGGAGTTTTAACGAGGATTTCATATGACCGAGCGTCATCTTTGACTTATCTGTCAGCTGATTACTCCTCCTCAGCCTCCCGTAAAACATCGACAAGATACCTTCATTTTTACACATCTCTCCTGGATTATCTACCTTATCCATGCAACGGCGAGATGGGACCTTGTTATTACTTTCCATTTCCCTCCTCCCCCCCTTCCCCGTCTCCCCGCGTCCCTCCCTCACTCCCTCGCACATTAATGGTGGCAGGTATTTTGCACGTTAATTACCCAACCTTCATTCATATAAGTATACGTGTACCATCATCGAAACTCCTCTTTTACGACACAACCTTCACATCAACTAAACGAACGCTAACATCTTGCTGGCCTCTATATATAATTTTTCAACATCCACCGCACTCCTTTCTCTCTTTTCCCTCTGTCTTCCCTCTTCCTCGTGGTCTCCTCCAATTGCTCGTTCCTCCCTCTCGTACCCTCATCTTCTCTTCCAGTCTGCCCTCTTTCACTCCCCTATTGGCCCCTTCGTGCGGTGAAGCCAATTGGACAGTTTCTGGTCCATTACGAGCTGGACGGTTCATGGCGCGCTAAACACGGCCTTTTGTAGAAGACACAGTTCTAATTGTCGGGGAGAGAACAAAGACTTTTCAGAGAATAAGAGGTGAGCTGAGGAGGAGGAAGGTGACTGGGGGAAAAGAAATACCTAGATTGAAATAGAAGAGTGCCTCGGGATGATAGCATAAAGGAAATGAAAGAAACGTAACCAAGGGTGGAACAAAAAAAGTGACGTGAGATGAAAAAGGATGGAAAAGTGACAAAGGAGACCTCAAGTGCATGTGTTAGGAAAGGCAGTAAAAACGTGGAAGAAACAAGAGTCTTTAGGTTTTTATCGTCATATAATAATAATAACAAGTGAACAAATTAAATATCTTAATGTATGAGGGTGTTTTCTTGTCATATATATCACCATGCTTTCTTTCCGTGTTGTGTTCTGGGAATTAGACATTTGACTGGCAGCGTTTGGGATTTTTTTCTTAGCACTCTGTTATTGTGGCTCAATGAAATCATGTACATTTTATTGACAAAACTGATGAGTGATTGAGGTGATTTTATATGCTTGATTTTTCACAGATACTTCAATTCTCATTCAGCTTTCCGTTTGACACTTTTATTTCCTCCTGATATATAAACCCCTACGACATTTTGAGTAGAGGCTTGAATCAAATACGTGAACAAAACCAATTATCCTTCCACTTAATCGGTATATCAACTACAAATCTTATACATTTTACAAGAAAGTTTTATGGTAGGCAGCGTGTCTGTACGTCAGCTCACGCAATTTCTTCCACCGGCAAATAAGCATGAAACATTATATCCTGCCTTGTCCTGCACACACCGAAGCCAATAAAGGGAACTGTAGGATGAATTAAGCAGTTTGCATGTTATTGACGGCAACTGGACTGGATCATCCATATATAATTTACCTTGGCTGTGAGGGCACGGCGAGGGGACGCGCAGAGGGCACGAGGGAGCAGTTAATGTTATTACAGTGTGACACGGTGATCTTTTGTTGTGGGCCTTCATGTCTCCCCGCACACCCCGCCTTGTCTCTCTCTCACTATCTATCCTCTCCCTTCGTCTCCTCACTCACAAAACTCCTCATCTTATCCCCGCTTACTGTCTTTCTCTCGTAGCAGTCTAGCACCTTCTTGCTTCCCTCCTCTTTCCTTCGCCTCGTCCTCCTTACCACTATCAGTAACTCGTAAGGTCGCCTCATACTGCATCCACAAAGATAGACTGACACTCCTTAGTCACCTTCCCAAGTCACACCTGCCTCCGCGATCTTCGGTTAAGAAAAAGACAAGAAACAGATTCTTCACACCAAGAAAAATTGCCGAAAAAAGTACAGGGAAAAATATAAAACTAAGTCGGTTTACACAAGAGTTAGCAGGAAAGCGAAATTCTCTCTCTCTCTCTCTCTCTCTCTCTCTCTCTCTCTCTCTCTCCTCTCTCTCTCTCTCTCTCTCTCTCTCTCTCTCTCTCTGGAAGAAATGTTTTTGCAGCTTAAAAGAACAAGTAACCGTTTATTCAAGAGTACGTGACCAATGAAGGAACAAAATCAGCCAACCCGCTATATGTCTAAGTCTCAGCGAAGAGCAAGGTGTTTATTCTCTCTAACGCGATTTCCTTTCCTTCACCTGTGTCGCCCTCCATTATATGCTGCAGAGTCCGTCCGTGTTGTTCGCTTCTTGATTGAATAATGATCTCATCTGAAAAGTTATTGCAAGTATTTTTAGCTCCACCAGCCAGTTTGCATTTACCATGATTTCAAATTCTGGTTATCTCTTTTCCTCTCCCTGTTATTTTTCTTTCCTTTCTTCCTCATTTGTTTAGTTGCTGCCTCTCTCCTCTCTTATTCCTTTGTTCCTATCGCCTTCACGCTCTCCTTATATATGTACCGCTCCCCACGTCCTCCCTTCTCCTTTTAACTCCATCTCTTTCTTACACCATTACTCCTTCCTTCCTCCCTCCCGCTCCTCCTCCTCCTCCTCCTCCTCCTCCTCCTCCTCATCTTTCTCTTCCCCCTCGTCCTCGTCCCTGTGCTCCTACTCCTTTTCTTCCTCTTTCTCCTCCTCCTCGCCGCCTTGCACGTCTCGTTATCATAATCAATATGGCCAACGATCACCCCGCGCCCCCCTCTTTCCCCTCCGTCCTCGCCTCTTCTTGACACCTCCCCCTCCCCTCTCGCGCTCGCTCCCTCCCCTCACAAGCCTCTTAGTTAGGTCTCATTAACGCTTTCTCTCTCTCTCTCTCTCTCTCTCTCTCTCACTCTCTCTTCTCTCTCTCTCTCTCTCTCTCTCTCTCTCTCTACTCTCTCTCTCTCTCTCATATACACAGGACTGTGTCTGTGTTTTTCACCATTTTTTTTCTTCTATTTTTCGTGTTTGTTGTGTGTGTGTGTGTGTGTGTGTGTGTGTGTGTGTGTTTGTGTGTGTGTGTGTGTGTTTGTGTGTGTGTGTGTGTGTGTGTGTGTGCGTACGTGCGTGCGTGTGTGTGCCGTACTATTTCTCAATTTCCTTTGTTGCATTGGTAATTGTCGAGTAGAGATTTTTTTCGCTTTTTTTTCCATTCTTTAAGTAGCTGAGGTCACATGTTTCTGTTTTGCCTTGGCTGAATATTCCGCTGCCGTCAGACATCCGTAACTGTTGCCACGAGCTTATATACGAGTGCCTCCTCAAGAAGAAGAAAAAAAAAAAACAGTCGCAAAGAAAATGGAAGTGCATTAAAAAAAGAAAATGGTAGACCTTAGGGAAGAAAAACACGCTGGCACTGGAGACAAAGGAGGAGCAGTTTTTCATGGTTTTACTTACTGACCGATGCTACTTCTCCGTCATTCCTCACCTGTCATTGATATACACTAAGCTGGAATGACCGAGCCACACACACACACACATCACACACACACACACACACACACACACACACACACACAGACAGACACGCTTCTGATTACTCCAGTAGAATGACGCAGGAATATCAGTTCATGTTGAGTGCAAGTGTTACAGTTGTTACGAAACAAATGTAACACCTTGCTCTGTTGCGAAGACACTAATTGCAGCGTTACTCGGCAAGTTATACAAACGAGAGTCCGTCGCGTAAAGGCTGACTGGCGGACACTCTCTTCTGACTTGTCCAACTCCCTTAACACCGCGTAGCCAGGCAGTGTGTGTGTGTGTGTGTGTGTGTGTGTGTGTGTGTGTGTGTGGTTCCCTTAACATCCCGTATCCAGATTCAGTAATATAGGGAATTGCGTGCGTCTCTCTCTCTCTCTCTCTCTCTCTCTCTCTCTCTCTCTCTCTCTCTCTCCTCATCTCTCTCTCTCTCTCTCTCTCTCTCTCTCTCTCTCTCTCTCCTCTCTCTCTCTCTCTCTCTCTCTCTCTCTCTCTCTCTCTCTCTCTGTGTGTGTGTGTGTGTGTGTGTGTATTCACGTCCAGCGTCTCCAGACCGGTCTCTCCTCACCCTCCAAGTTATTAGCACCTTAATTTTTTTTTCTTACCATCCTTTCCCCCATTTTTCTTCTCGTCCTTTTTCCCCTCGCGCGGTGAAGGTCGGGAAACACTAGTGGCGTCTGTTTTCTCTCTCACATCTTTTCATCTCTTTTTTTTTTTGTGTGTGTGTGTGTGGTTGATATTTTCCTTATTTTTAGTAATAGCACAGTTATTAATTTTTCCTCCATTTTTTTATTCTTCTTTGAGACTTTTTTTTTTTTTTAGTTTTGTTGTGTAAATATATATATCTGTCTTGTTTGCTCTAATTTTGAGTCTCCGTTTGTTGTTTATATTAATATTATTTGATTTTTAAGTTATGTGTCTTCTTGTGATCTATTTGGAAACCCATTTTTTCCTTGAGAACTCGTCGTGAGATTTTTAATTATATCATACATTAATTCGTATTTTTCTGTTAATATGTAAGTCTTCCTTCACTTTTTTCTTGAGAATCTGAGTTTTCCTTGAATTTACATTTCTCACTTTTACGACACATTTTACATGTCCTCCTTTTTTCCCTTCTTAGTTTTTCACTTTTCTTTGAGAGACTGAGACCGTGTGTGTGTGTGTGTGTGTGTGTGTGTGTGTGTGTGTGTGTATGTGTGGATGTGTGTGTGTGTCCTAGGAAGGGAAGTGTAGGTTGTAGCAGGGAGGGGTGTAAAGTACCTGGGTGGGTGTATCGCTGCTCCAGAGGTCAAGCAGCAGTGTAGTAATTGGATCCAAAGCGGTTTACTCACCCCGGCGGAGTTTCGCTTCAGGAGGATCTTGAGGTGGTTCTTAAAGCTCAAGATCTCAGCCTTTCACAGTGGAGCTCTGGTGTAGACCAACCTTTTACCGACGCCCCGCACCTCTTCACCTCCCCGGACACTCCCTCACTACCCCTCCCTACTCGCTGTTTCTCTCTCTCTCTCTCTCTCTCTCTCTCTCTCTCCTCTCTCTCTCTCTCTCTCTCTCTCTCTCTCTCTCTCTCTCTCTCGCCATCGTTGATTCACCCACAAAAGCTATGAGCCAGAGTAGCCTTGTCCCGACTCTCTCTTCTTTCTCTTTTTGGTGCGGTATTTACTTTTGCCTACTTTTCCTCATAAAGAATCTTTTTTTCTTCGATTAAGTTTCGCCTTTTTTCCCCGCCGTAGTTGGCTAGAAGTCTTTCGGTGTTTTGGCGGTGTTTCAAGAAGGAGTTTTGCCTCTCAGTCATCTGCTAAATATTGATTGGTCGCTTGTGAGTTTCGGTGGCTTTTTCTTTTTTCCTTTTCTTTTTTGTTATGCACTGCAGGTTCGCCCTCCCTCCGTTTCAGCATGCGGAACAGTCCAATTTCATTGTTTATTTGGATTGCATGCCCACGTTTCCGGTGTGTCTGAATCTCTGGTTATGGCGAACTGGCTTAAAATCATACAGCCAAATAAAGTGGGGAAAAAATGAAAGGTTTTGTAAAATAATTATGGGCGATGGCATGGCGGCCCTTCCCTCAAGTTTTTAACAACCTGTTTCCTATTTACGTGTACCTTTGTTTTCCCCTCAGAGATATTTGACTGTTTTGTGTGATACAGAAACTTTGGAGGGAAAAGTGTTGATTTTTGAGCGGCGAATCGAGTTCATTTGATTGTAGCCTATAGAGGGAGAAATAAGGGCGATGATGATATAACAAGGTCGGACCCTACAAATAAAGAATCATGTTCCCTGTTAAATACGAAGATAGGATTATCAAACGTACCTAATGCAAACATCACTCCTAATTGCTGTTGATATTAATTACAGATTATAAACATAAGCTTGTTGTAGCCTTTTTTACTCAGTTCACTAGCTCCTGGCAACACAAGAAACTAAAACACACAATAACGAAAAAAGTGAAAAAGAGAGAGAGAGAAAGAGTGAAAGTGAAAAACAATAGGATGCATAGTGAAAAAACTACCACCGGTTTTGAGTGAATCCTTAAATTGTTATTAAATGTTTCTCACTCATTTTTACTTGTTTTTACCAATACGCAAATACCTTTTACGCAGTTCTTTCTGGTTCCCACTCTGAGGTTGCTGGTGAAGGTATCTGCGCTAAAACGTAACCCCGGTTGCACTTGGTTTTCCTTTAAACATTCAGTGGACCAGAGGGAGGGTCGGGAAGCAGATAGAAGAGGAGCTACACCACCACGGCAAAACTTTTTTCCCCCTCTTTCGTCCTTTTTAGAAATATTTTAGGCGCTTCTTATCTTTACCTCAAGTAAGACCAAGGATAGCTGATGCGAGTGAGAGGAATAGAGAGAGAGAGAGAGAGTGTGGAGGGAGTATAGTGGGAGTGGAAATGGGTGCCGGTGGGGAAGAGAAGCGTGAGGAAGAAAGGTGGGCATGTAGCAATCTCTGTCTCGGAGGAAGTGGAAAAAGAAAAAAAAACTCACACAGCAAAATAGTTTCAGACACCCGCACACACAGACATGCATCCACGCACGCACGCACGCGCAAACATTCTTTTATGTGAAAAAAAGAAAAGAGAGAGTGAGCAGAACGAGAGAAAGAGGAAGGGGTGAAACGAAGAGAAAAAGGAGGAGTAGGAAGAAGAGGAAGGAAGAGAAGGGAGGTGGAGGAAGAGGAGGAGGGGATGGGAGAGCCTCAAAAATTAATTTACCAAAGCATTCTTCTCATTAAAATTTCTAGCAACTTTTCCTGGGCGCAGAAACCTCCGGCATATAATATGAGATCCCGGGCTGCATTCTTATCAAATATAATCTCTTGCCCAAGTTTGGTAATTTTGTTGCACGGGCGGCGGTGTGGCGAGAACAGTAGCATTATTTTCTTTCTTTTCTCAGTTTTTCGTTCGCATTAGCTGACGTTTCACCCTCCTAGGCTTATCATTGCATTTTTTTCTTTTCTTTATTACGTTTTTTTTTTTCTCTCTCTCTCTCTCTCTCTCTCTCTCTCTCTCTCTCTCTCTCTCTCTCTCTCTCTCTCTCTCTCTCTCTCTCTCTCTCTCTCTCTCTCTCTCTCTCTCTCTCTCTCCATGCATCGCAGCTCCTCGCAGTGATATTCCATTTGGTGTTCTCTGCCGGCGGTTTACAGTCGCAGACATTGATGCTAAAAATGAGACCTTCGTTTTTTAGTGGGGGTGAAAAATATCTCTACCCCTCACTGATTAATAAACCTGGAAAGAGCAATGTATCGATTTCTGGAGTTTAGACGCGTTAGATGCCGCGAACTACGTCTCGAGTTTTGATTTGCGTTCGCTACCTTTAGTTCAAGGCGCTGGAAGACACGCGAAGATGCACAAGAAACAAGACGCCGGAGAGTAGAAAGAAAAAAAAAATATTCCTAAACCACTCAAAGAACATGTAGATGGGAATCAAAACTTGGAGCAATTTCCTTTGGCTTCGGAAAACTTCTTACGCTTATTAGATTTAGCTGCAGTGTGAGGAGAGGGCTGTTTTGACGTCTAATTAACCAGACCAGTTCTGTCGATCGATCGTTAATGCTGATGCCTAACTCCCACACCAGCCGCTGACCCTGTCTTGCTAAGGCGGCCACCACCCTGCTCTCATTGCTGACTAAGCTTCCCACCCCTACGTATAATGCCGCTTTTCTGCTCTAGCTTAGTCCACTCCTTTCATAGAGAACGAAAAGAAGCATGCATTGCGACGATAAGTGCGGAAAGGGACGTAAAGAGGGAAGGAGGAGGGAAAAACAGAGGAGAAAAGAAAGGGAGACACACGATGCAGCCGGGGCATGGTGGTGGAAAATAACCTGCACAATAGGCCTCCTCAATAGCAGGTGGAGCGCCGGCCTGTTGTATGTGAGGGGAAGACAGGGAGGGAGGGACCTTCAAGACGCGGGAAAGGAGCTTGGCGGGTGTACAGGCTTGTCACCTTGAGACTCCACCGCCAGGCTTACCGCAGTCAAAAGGGAATATCATGTTCTGGATCGGATAGTGTGGTTAGTCAATAGTTAATTGTAGTTGAGTGTAATCTTGAAAGGTTTCCTTATGAACCTTCTCCTTTATAATCATTGAGGTAAAAGTTTGAGAAAGAAAACGGATTAGGGACTGAACACGAGATAAGCAAGAAAAAGGATGTAACTGATGGACAAAAACATTAAAGAAAAAAAACTTGTAGTAGGATGAGCATTTGAGGACAACACCAAGGACGCAACTCACTAACGTATCACTGGACAATGCGAAAAAAAAAGAAAAGAAAATATTCCCTCACTGGAAAAGTAGAAAGAAACGAGACAACACTACGAACAAATTTCACAAAGGAAAAACAATAAAAAACCATTGTGAAAAGGGTGAAAAATGCTACGGTTGTGAAGTCAAAACCAGAAAGAGTCGGGGTAAAGCGGTGTCTGAACCCTAAACCCGTAAAAAAGAAAGGGGTAGTCCTCTCACTATCACCCTCGCATTAAGCAATTAGCGGAATCACAGCCTCACCTCCGTAGCTCCTGAAAAACAAACACACCTTTAATACGATGCCACGGAGAGAGAGAGAGAGAGAGAGAGAGAGAGAGAGAGAGAGAGAGAGAGAGAGAGAGAGAGAACGTGCATGAGTATTATACTTTTGTGTGTGTGTGTGTGTGTGTGTGTGTGTGTGTGTGTGTGTGTGTGTGTGTGTGTTCGACGAGAATATCCTTCATGACAATTATCGACATAAAAATTG
The DNA here is from genome assembly GCF_035594125.1 of Scylla paramamosain. NCBI lineage: Eukaryota > Metazoa > Arthropoda > Malacostraca > Decapoda > Portunidae > Scylla > Scylla paramamosain. Next base: position 782,499 of record NC_087162.1, on the reverse strand, counting down.
GCGATGCTGGACAAAGATTCAGTCGTGACCTGTTTTACATTCGTGAGCACAGAATCTTTTACTTTGTTTATACATTACTTCAGCAAGAATAACATTTAACTCAAAGCTAAGAAGTGCCATGCTAACACCTCAGTATGTTCAGCCTGGAGGTGCGAGTAGGTATGAACAGGTACAAAAAATATAAATCAGCTATGTTATTCTTAAAGCTCCCATGTCTCAGCATCTAAAAAATTATTCCTTACCTACCAGTGGGATTTCCAACACATGTCTCCGTGAAACGTTCTCTCTCTTAACTCTTACATCTCACAAGTTTATATATATATATATATATATATATATATATATATATATATATATATATATATATATATATATATATATATATATATATATACACTCTTTCCTGTTACATAATTCATAAACTCCTACATCTCAGTATCTCAAAAACCTCCTTATCAATGAGATTTTCCTCGCACGTCGCCATGAAATGTCTTCTCCCTTAACTCTTAAATCCCCCAAGTTATATATGTTCTTTCCTGTTAGTTAACTCTAAACTTGCCAACACTTGAAGGGAATAAAGATCAAGTTTCACGACACTTAACCATTGTTGGATCTACTTCATGTTAATCATCTCGAGGCTCATCTTCATTAAAATCGTCACCATCGCGAGTCTTCCAGCACGTCCGCGCCTGTTGCCTGCCAGAGGGCGCCACCGAGCACTTGGCCTGAGTGCTCTTAGGCCACGGCCGTGTTCTCAGTCTCAAAATAACCTGTCTGCCTAGAAGTTCCCTTGCCTCCCACTTCCCCCGTCTCTCTCTCTCTCTCTCTCTCTCTCTCTCTCTCTCTCTCTCTCTCTCTCTCTCTCTCTCTCTCTCTCTCTCTCTCTCTCTCTCTCTCTCTCTCGCCATCCCCTCCCATACCCTACCCCCTCAAACACTTCCTTCCTGTTTCCGGCATTCCTCTTCCGTAAAAAGCAATTAAATGAAGCCGCTAATTTAGCTAAACAGAGTGTGTGAGCCAGGTAGCCGACCCTTCAGTCCTTCTCCGGAGCTCCACTATTAAACCTTTTCCAGACTTCCTGCTCGTCTCGTCCCATCCCCCCTCTCCTTATCCTTCTCCTCCCAGCCTTCTCTCTCCTCGCTCTTCTCTCCCTCTCGTTCTCTCAAGGAAGAGTCTGACAACTCCGGCTAAGAGTCAGTCTCCCGTAATGTCATGGGGTGATAGTATAAATTAGTTATAATTTATCATCATCCAAAGAGGATCACTCGCACGTCCCGCTTCTGTTCTTTTCGCGCCGCCGCCGCCCTGAGAGGCAAAAATGGCGGGGGAAAAAAGGCCTTAGTTTTATAAGCCTTTTTCTTTTTTCTTTTTTTTTTTTAGAGGGAGTTTTGTTTTCTTGTCGCGCGCCTCACGGCTCTCCATCGTGCGCCGCGATATGTCCGGAAGCTACAGGACAGATTCCAAAGACTTTTCTACTCGCCTTTGTGTTTCGGAAATGCAGTTGGTGTTGGAGAATGTACTTTTTTGTTTTTATATACTTTTGTTTAGGTTGGTTGTCCCTCTATGATATCTGATAGAGCTTTGTATGAGTAAGGTGGCTTAAGAAAGGCGGAGGACCACGGCGGTCACTACCTGCCGCTGTGTTGAGGGCGTGAGCGGGTAGTGGGGGAGGAGCGACACCAGGCCAGGACAGGCCAGGGAAAGAGAAACTTTAACCTTTCATAAATCCTGAAAAAAAAAGAAAAAAAAATCGCATTCCGTGTAAGGTGGGAATCATGAATGCCGCGAAAATCCTTCTGAAATCTTAAGAAAAAAAAATATTCTCCTCGAAAGATTTTTTCCTCTCAATTGGGTACAAGTCTTGAGGCTCTCACTAATTTTTCCCCTTTTTTGTGCAAAAGTTAGTTACGGCCGCGCCTCACGTCTTCCGGTGTACGGTGTCTGAATGGTCTGTAGAACTTGGTTTCTTCAGCCGGCGCGGCGTTCGCATGGGCCTGTCTTCGTTAGTGTGTTTGCGTATGAATCTGTGTTTGGAGTTTTCGCATTTTTGTGTTTGTAAGTTGTGCGTTTGTAATTGTGCGCATGTTTGCGTTTCTTGAGCAGGGTCGTGACTTAGTTAGTCGGTGCAGCGAATGACGGTACAGAGAGACGATGCAGAATATACATGAAGTAGTGCAAACACTGACGCCGGGCCTTTTTCATACGTCTATTTGTTTAGTCTTTCCCGACATGAGTGATGCAGTGCCTGGTCGACACTCCCTCAAGGCCCCGCAACACGACTCGCTTGACGCAGAGCAGCGGTAGGCGGACCATCAACACGGTGCGACATGACCCAACACGCTCCAGCCCCACACTAACCACCCGTTGTTGTTGCAGGAAACCAGTGAGAGCGAGGCAGTCACCGGAGGGAGCGACACCCCCCACAACGGCCCGTCGATGCCCCCTGGACTGGGTCCGGCTGTTGCCGCAGCCGCTGCCGCCGCTGCTGCCGGGGGAGTAGGAGCCCACACCTTGCTGCAGCAAACTATGTCTCAGCTTCTGCGACCCTCGTCTGCAAGGCCCGACCTTGTCCCCTCCCCTCCGTCACACCTCGGCCACGGCTCAGAAAACCCGCGGCCTCCATACTGGGGTGCCCCACATGACCTTCGCCCCGACTCTGATCGCCAGGACACTCACTCACCTACACCAATCGACCCAGCAAAGGTACAGTACACCACGCAATGCTCTGCACCTCATGGACCGTCTTGTATGTCTGCTTTACATCCTGCGCTCTTGTTTTTTGTCTCTCTCTCTCTCTCTCTCTCTCTCTCTCTCTCTCTCTCTCTCTCTCTCTCTCTCTCTCTCTCTCTCTCTCTCTCTCTCTCTCTCTCTCTCTCTCTCTCTCTCTCTCAAAATGACGTTCCCCTTCCCTGCTACACTGCTCCTCCTCCCCAGTGCATTCTTCATCTCAATATTTTCCACCTCTTCTCTCTAACTTCCCCGTCCCGACCGTCACTGTACATCTCTTCATTGCATTTCCTCTCTTTCTCCCCTCGACGCTTCCTCCCATCGCCACGACTCTGCTTTCTTTTTGCCTTAGTCTTCCTCTCCTCCTTAGCCAGGCAGGGACGAGGCGACGCTAAGTGTGACCGGAGACGCCGCCTGGACGGGTAATAAAGTCAGCGTTATGCTCACACTTAACTTTATATTTGCGAAAAAGCCTTTTGGGATGAGTATAAGTAGGGTGGTTAGCGAGGCATTCATTTCATGGGTGTGCCGTGTCCCCGTCTTTTGCTGAGTTTATCATGGCAAGGCTCTCTCTCTCTCTCTCTCTCTCTCTCTCTCTCTCTCTCTCTCTCTCTCTCTCTCTCTCTCTCTCTCTCTCTCTCTCTCTCTCTCTCGTCTGTCCTTAGAGGGATGTTAGGGAGTTCTAAAGTTTTCTTCTTCTTCTTCTTCTTCTTCTTCTTCTTCTTCTTCTTCTTCTTCTTCTTCTTCTTCTTCTTCTTCTTCTTCTTTCACCTACTACTACTACTACTACTACTACTACTGCTGCTGCTGCTGCTGCTGCTGCTGCTGCTGCTGCTGCTGCTGCTGCTGCTGCTGCTGCTACTACTACTACTACTACTATTACTACTACTTATTCGTAGTCTATTTGTTAACATTTTTTTCTTCAGTAATTACACGGTAACAGAATCTCTCTCTCTCTCTCTCTCTCTCTCTCTCTCTCTCTCTCTCTCTCTCTCTCTCTCTCTCTCTCTCTCTCTCTCTCTCTCTCTCTCTCTCTCTCTCTCTCTCTCTCTCTCTCTCTCTCTCTCTCTCTCTCTCTCTCTTTCCATTTACCTCAATTCTCCAGCGTCTCTTCCCCATTTCCCGGCCACTCCCTCTCCACCAGTCTTGCTCTTCCCGGAGGAGGACAGCGAAACTAACTTCTGCCGGAGAGCACTCGTAAGAAATTGCTTGCCGTTCTTTCCTCTTCCATCATAACGGGAGAGCGGAGTGGCGGCCCGTCCCCTTAGTAGCTCCTGTGCCTGCAACTTTCACATAAATTTCTCTTCTTCGTGTTGAGGTTGTTGTTGTTTTTGTTGATTCATCTCTGTGTGTGTGTGTGTGTGTGTGTGTGTGTGTGTGTGTGTGTGTGTGTGTGTGTGTGTGTGTGTGTGTGTGTGTGTGACAGAGAGAGAGAGAGAGAGAGAGAGAGAGAGAGAGAGAGAGAGAGAGAGAGAGAGAGAGAGAGAGAGAGAGTACCGAAAGATATGTTGAATACAAATCGACTATGAGCAAAAAAAAAAGGAAAATATTTACATACCCACCTACTAACACACACACACACACACACACACACACACACACACACACACACACACACACACACACACACATATAAACACACACACATAAATACACACACGCACACACACGCACACCATAATTAGACCAGTGGTGAAGGACTTTGTAGTAAGGCACATTATCTTAACAGTAGTAACATGCTTTTATCAGAGCATATCGCAAGCCAGATGCGGCGCGGCGGTTTATCTGGAGCAGGTCACAGGCACTCGTAACCCTATTGGAGGTCCACCACCCGTCGATCAGCCAGGCGACACACATGCCTGCACTCAGATAGGTGTGTTTGTGCCTGATACCGAGCCGTGGTGTTACGAAATAGAAGTTTGGTGGATAGTGCATTGTACTCTGCTTGGTAAGTGATGATGGTATAACACTTCTTTCTTTTTTTGTGTGTTATTATTATTAGTGTTATTCTTTTTTTCTGTAGTCTTACTTCTCGTTATTTTCCTAAGATTTGTTGGTTTATCTCTTTATTTCAGTCCCAATGCAAGACGTTATGAAATTCTATAAACTCTGGATGTTCTATACTTCCTATACATGTATTTTCTTTTATTTGTTGTTGATTGTTAGGTAATTTTACTCTAGTTCATGAAAAAATATATTTTTTCTCACACACACACACACACACACTCTCTCTCTCTCTCTCTCTCTCTCTCTCTCTCTCTCTCTCTCTCTC
>NC_087162.1:765000-775000 GCF_035594125.1 Scylla paramamosain | reverse complement strand
ATTACTCCCACCACCACGCCATTGTCCATAACATACAGTTTGGAATGAGTCGAGCTAAGAAGTATCGTGCCAGTGTACAGTACACCTTCGCTCTACACTTCTCCAGTATTTACAAACCAAATTTCGCTGCTGTTTAATATCCACACAGCACTAGGTATGTATTCTTCTTTGTAACTCCTTTGTTTCTTTTATTTTTTTTTATTTTATTCATGTTTTTTTTTTCTTCTTGCTTCCGCCTCAAGATTTCTTATTGCATTTTTTTCTCTTTTCTTTTCTTCTTTCCTGCCACTTGCTGTCCACGTCCTTACTTCATTGCCTAAACTTTCCTAGCCTTGACCCTTGGCCCATAACCCTTTCCCTATTTCCCCTCCTAACGCAGCCGCCCCTCTCCTTCCCCCTTGTTCAAAACCAGAAAAATGTTCATCCCTTCCCTTCCCCCTTCCCCTTTTCCCTCCTGCTCTCCCCTCTCTTTCCTAGCTCCCTTCCTCTTCCTCTTTCCTCCCTCAGTTCCTCCCTCAGTTCCTCCCTCCCTCCGCTTCTCGTCTCTCCCGCCTCCCTCCTCCGCCGCCGCCGCTCACTTCGCTCTCCATATTGCTCTGACATTTTCACTTGTGTCACAGAGAAGTTTTTACAGGTAGGAGGAGGCCAGGTGCTCCTCTATATATTATCATGCGCCTGGAATATTTGGTAAGAGCGCTCTTCCGTTTCAGTTCTACACAGATCTACTCTTCGGTCTTTGCTAGCTGTCCCTGGCTCTCTCTCCTTTTTCTCTCCTCTCTCTCTCTCCCTCTCTCTCTCTCTCTCTCTCTCTCTCTCTCTCTCTCTCTCTCTCTCTCTCTCTCTGTCGTTTTTATCTACTTTTTTTTGTTCTTGTTCGTTTTTTTCGTTTTATTTTCTCTTACTTGTGTGTTTAATTATTAATTGTTATTTTTGTGTATGTGTTTCTCCACAGTAGTCTGTTTCGTTTCCCCGACTTTCTTGGGTTTTCACTTATTCTCTTTGTCACTTATTTTCCTTACTTAACTCTTCCCACCATTTTTTCTTACGCTACTTCTCTTTTCCTTCACTACCCAACAGCTCTCTCTCTCCCCTCCACCCTCACCCTCCCTCCCTCCCTCCCTCCCTCCCTCCCTCCCTCTTCCCCTCACGCCTACGTTCCCCAGCTCTGGACCCCCCCATCGCTCTGGTGTATTTAAACTGGCCGAAATCTTACGTTTACCTATGAATTATGCGTGGCTCGCTCCCAGCCCGGCCGCCCGCTCAGCCAAGATGGAAGGTGGGGACATTTTAACTCCGTCTAGATCGAGGGGAAGAAGAGGGAAAGGAGAGGAAAATCTGACTACGTAGGTGTGTGTCTCTTTCTCTCTCTCTCTCTCTCTCTCTCTCTCTCTCTCTCTCTCTCTCTCTCTCTCTCTCTCTCTCTCTCTCTCTGTCTCTATCTCTCTCTCTCTCTTGTCCTTTGCCATTATCTTCGTTTTTTTTTCTACTTGCTTCTCCTTGACTTGTTATTTTATGATGTTCCTGAGGGAAACAAAAGAGAGGATGTGGAAAAGAAGTGTCTTCAATAGGACCGAGGAGTCGAGGGGTTCATTTGCACCAGTTCAGCCACATACTTTCTGCTCCTCCTTGGCTGTGATACTCGGCTCATGTGTCGGCACTTGCCAGACACCTCAGCACCTCACGCCCCTGAATCACCTGATACTCCCCACTCGGCAGGACCGCCGCCGACACAGCCATCGACCCTCGCCGCGACAAAAAGCACATTCGACTGCATTATTCACAAGCTTCCACTCCCGCCGGCAGCTCGCGCCTCCCGTAGACCTACAAAATAATGCATCTCCATGTTAAATTTATAGCGAGTGTATCCTCTATGCCGTACCCCCTTCCATCCCTGACACGGAAATGACCCAGGTTGTAGTGCCACTCAAGGGTCCCAGAGTGAGGGCAGCTCCATTGATGGCGTGGTCAGTTGGTCTCCCCTGCGTCCTTGACACACGGAGGTGGTTGGTTCTCCACTCCTCGCATTCACTCGACTCCTTTACCTTTTACATCTTGGTGTTGGGACAAGACTTCTAATCTTAATTCTGGCTCCACAGACTCGGTTAATTAGAAGCAGCATACTATTTTCCACTGCCGTCAGTAAACCTTAGTCTTATTTCACTGCAGCAAGACACTCCTAGTTGAGGCGAGAAAAAGAAATGAACACTAGTATAATTCAGAGGTTTTGTGTCTAGGAAGAGAGACGCAGGGTCACCCTCGTACGACACCCGATGCATTAAATATAGCAATGCAAACCCCAGCAAGTCGGGTGTCAGGGTCCATCAGAAGCTTAGCGCTGCTCTCCTCCACAGGATTTTGGCGAAATTCTCGAGGAGTCCAAGTATTTCGTGTTAACAGAATTTGTGTTTTAAGGTACACAGATCTCAGCACAACAATAATGCAGCAAATTTACTGAATACTTTCCTAAATGTGGCATTTGCCGGTTCACTTTTTCGACTCGCCTGAATAATCCCAGTTGGTGATAGTCGAGAAATATGAGAACAGACTAAGCCTTTGAAGAACCAAAGAAAACAAAGATTTTCTCCCTCAAGTCTCTGGACTCGTCTTTGAAGATTAGTTTTTTGAAGAATATCTTTTATTTTCCCTTTCAACTGAATATGTAATGCTGAGGACACGATACCACTCCCAGTCTTGCCTCGCGCCCCCCCAAAGGACTAGCGAGGGGGAGGCGAGCACTTCTGGGGACCTCTGAGGCTGTCACCTGTCCAAGTTTTTGTCGATACCCAAGGACAGTCTTTTTCACGGGGACGGGGTCTGTCAGATGCTGGACTTGTAGGGGATTTTTAAGACTCCTTTCTCGTCCAGAGACGAAATGTTTCTGGTGTTGAACTTGTAGACGATTTTTATTTTAATATTCACCTGTCATGTGCGGTGTCGGACCGGCGCTCGCTCTCTGGATTTCGGAGTCACTGTGATATTAAATCCATAGAGAAAGTTTGATTTTCTGATATATAAGGTTCCAAGAAATAACAGATTTTGCTCAACAGATCTCATTCACGGTTGTGCAAGGAAAAAACATTCATCTCATAACAAGCAATGTTGGTAAATCTGAAATGACAGTTGTGTGATGGGAGCGTTGGTATCTGTGTGTAGGATTACTGATATGTAGACGCCTAGTGTTCTTATATACTTGAAGTCCACACACACACACACACACACACACACACACATACAGACTCAGCATCAACAGCAGCTTTCACCACAGTCTCTCCTGCTCCCGTCCCCGCCCCACCTCAAGCGCCGCTAATAAAGTTACTGTTTAGCCGCACCGCCGCCACTCATCCGGCAATCGGCTGGCGGTCCAAGAGAGGCACATCAGTTAACCGGACATTTAATACTCGCTTCGGCATACGAGTCTCATTTTTTTCCCCTTCTCTCGGGTGCATTGTTTTGCCTCATCATTGTTTCCTCATGTCGGGTCAGACTAAAGCCCTGTATAGAATTTCATGGACTGTAGTGTATATAACTTTTTTTTTTACCTTTCCCGTCTAACTCCACGCAGGTTGCCCAAAAAAGTATAATATGAAGGCTACTCTGTTTTCGATTAAAAGTGAAAAAAGTGAGTGAACATTGTAATAAACTGAGTTATTTGGTTTCAATAGATGAATCTCTCTCTCTCTCTCTCTCTCTCTCTCTCTCTCTCTCTCTCTCTCTCTCTCTCTCTCTCTCTCTCTCTCTCTCTCTCTCTCTCTCTCTCTCTCTCTCTCTCTCTCATTACCCTTCTTCCCCTTCTTTCTCCCTCTCATATATGCGTCTCTTTTCTCAGTGTTATCCTCTTATCTCTCCTTCCCTTCCGTTTTTCCCTTCCTTCCCCTCTTGACCCCAAAGCTTTTATCTGTTTCCTCTTCTCTGCTATTGCTTGTGTCTCCAGTATTCTCGTTCTCATCTTTTAATCTCCCGTCTTTCCTCCGTCATTCTGCTATTCCCGACTCTTACGAATAATTTGCTATGCTTGTTGCTTTTATTTTCTCACTCTTTTATTTCATGCCTGCACCGCGAGATTTGGTCCTTTTATGCACTTATTTTAGGGGTGTGTGTGTGTGTTCGGTATAGATTCGCATTGTGTATTTTATCATGTTTAAAATATTTCTTTTTTTTTTTTTTTTTTTTAGTTTGCTTTTTTTTTTTTTTGTTTTGTTTTTTTTCGATCTGCCTGTCTGTCTTTCTCTTCTGGTCATGGAAGTACGTACAGTCACTGCTCTCTCATGTCGTCCCTTCTTTTGGTCTTCTTTTCACCTTTCTGCATAATCCCCTTTAATTTTTACACTTGCCTTCTTTCATTATTCTACTTCACCCTTGTTCCTAGTCGACCCTCCTCCTCCTCCTCCTCCTCCTCCTCCTCCTCCTCCTCCTCCTCCTCCTCCTCCTCCTCCTCCCTTTCCTCTTCCTATCTAACCCTCCACGTAGCACTCTCCCTTCTTCCTCCTCCTCCTCTTCATCCTCATCTTCCTCCTTTTTCTCCTCCTCCTCCTCCTCCTCCTCCTCCTCCTCCTCCTCCTCCTCCTCCAGCTCCCCTCTTACACGCCGCTCGCCTTTCCCTCCAGCCTTGCCTCCGCTCCATCTCTCCCTCGCGTTTTCCCCCACGGACCCTCTCCCTCTCTCCCTTCCTCCCTCCCTTCCTCCCTCCCTCCCTCCCTCCCTGGCTCTCTCTCCCTCCCTCGCTCGCAGCAACAATACAAGCTCTCAAGAAGTCCGCCATTTTGCCGCGTTCTGGCTGGCTTCGGTTCCACGTCGAGCTCCTGATAATGATGTGTGTCTGACCACTCTTTCTATTACGTCTTTTTCTCTCATTCCTCATCGGCATTACTTGTTTGTACGTGTGTGCTTTCCCATTCTCTCTACTGCCTCTTGTGTGTGTGTGTGTGTGTGTGTGTGTGTGTGTGTGTGTGTGTGTGTGTGTGTGTGTGTGTGGAGGTTGTCTGTTATCTACATGCTTTCCTGTAGTTATCTTTCTGTATCTCGAATATTTGTGGCTGGACTTCTTCCCTCTTATGGTACAAAGGTCTGATGAAAAGGTGAAAAAAAAAAAAAAAGGAACTTGGAACAAGTCTTGGCTGATTTGCTTGACGTTCTGGGAATCGCGTTGCAAACTTCTTATGCTGGAGGAAGTAACATGCACCACTGAAGGAAATAAGTGACAAGGAGATGAAAAACAAACATGCATAAATAAATTGCACAAAACATCAAGCCTCAATGAAAATGCTAACACTTTCTTGACTAAATTTGTCATAAGCCTATCAAGTATTCACTAATGCAAGTAGTTTTCATTAAAGACTAGATGTAATTCACTCATCACCTCCTCATAGAATACAAAGAAAGGTATCACATCATTAAGGCGTTTTCCACTGAAATTAACCTAAACTCAATATTCCCTAAAGCAGTGCATGAGTATTACACAAAACAGAGATAGAGATGGACATTTTATAAAACCCAGCACCCAGTCATCTCAGACATTTGAAAAGAGAGGAAGAGGAGAGGAAGAAGGAAAGCAAGAGGAAAGTGGCAAAGATGGATGAAAAAGAAGAAAAACGAGGAAGCGAAGGATGTCTTAAGCAGGAGGGAGATGTGAAGGAGGCAGGAAGGAAAGGGGATACTCATATTTCTACGAACTCTGCTTCTCTCACAGCATCAGTCTTCTCTCTCTCTCTCTCTCTCTCTCTCTCTCTCTCTCTCTCTCTCTCTCTCTCTCTCTCTCTCTCTCTCTCTCTCTCTCTCTCTCTTTCGTCCATCCCTTTCCTCTCTTCGCAAAGATTCCTAGACGTCACAACTGGCTGGCTGATGAAGCATCCCTCAAGTGCTCGTTAGTGAATGTTTATTGCACCATCTGATTACTAGCAACCAAAATTATTGCACACCTCACGTAGTTTTACGCGCTGTTGTTGCTGTTATTGTTGTTGCTATTGTGGTTATTGTTATTGTTCATACTACTACTACTACTACTACTAACTTCTACTAAATACTACTGCAACTGCTACCACCACCATCACCACTACCACCACTACTTTACGAACACTACAACAGCAACAACAACAACCACCACAACAACAAGGACAGCGAGCGAGTGAGCGATTGATAGATAGACAGGCAACGACCAGGTATCGAAACGCAGCTTCCCTCATGCAGCTAAAAGTCTTGTTATGTTTGCGTTTTCTTTCCGCGAGTGTTTGACGTGTTTTCGTTCTCTGAGTTCCGTCGACATGGGAAAGCAGCTTCATGTCTCGCTCTAAGCTTCCGATATGTTAATCCTCCGCGTCCGCCATGCAGCAGCCGAGTTTTATTTTATTTGTCTGGAAGAGTCCCCCTCCGCCGCCTGGTCACATGTCCAGTCAGGGTCGCCGGCCACAACATTTCCTTTAAACAACGTATCGATTGATGAAAAGGCGCCGCGAGGATGGATAGCAGAGGAGAGAAAATGCAATGAGTGTCTCGCTTCATGTCCGCTTCCTGCTGTAGATTCGGCTCTCCTACAGTGTCCGTCCGTACCTATCTGAGGAAACAAGTACATACTACACAGGGGAGAGAAATTGCCTGTGTTAACGTCCGTCACTCACTATATGACCTTTGCGGATAGACTGTGTATGTGTGTGTGGGTGGGGGAGTTGTGAGTGTGTTTGCGCGAGGGCGTGTGTGTGAATTCCTGTTTAGATGTGTCAACGCGTCAGGTACCACGCCCACTGTCTTTTTTTTTTTTTTTTTTTTTTTGTCCGCGTAAAGGTGAATTAAATATTGTTGATTCAAGGGAGTTATTCTAGTACACGAGATTCGTTTGAAGTCCATAAGGTGACCCACTTCAAAGGTCTCTGTGAGCAACTTCCAACTTGCTTGTCTTGGCCACCGACGGAAGGGAGAGAGAGAAAGAGAGAGAGAGAGAGAGAGAGAGAGAGAGAGAGAGAGAGAGAGAGAGAGAGAGAGAGAGAGAGAGAGAGAGAGAGAGAGGCGTGCCCGATAAAATCTGGGCCACACCATCACTGCTTGTCGCTAAAATTACTGAAAGTCATTAATTATTCTTTAGCAGCGTCTTTCACAGCGACTGTTTCTGGGAATTACAACTTGCTTCCAGCCTTTAAAGACGAGGAGGAAAAAAAAGGTAGGGGCATTGTTCCACCGTGGAGCAAATTCAGAATATTAAAACTTGAAGCAGGGAGAGTTTTTTTTATATATACGAGTATATACGTTTTTGTTTGTTCTTTTGCAACATTGTATTACTTGCTCCATTACCCAGCAATAAGGGTGTTGCGCGTAACGGTTACGGGAAACACCTGCATTTCATGTTTTTTGCTCGTCGTCCATCTCGCCTCCTCTTCCTTGTCCTCTTCATCCTTGTCCTTCACCTTCCTTCCTCGCCTCTCCTGCCTCCTCTCCTCTCCCAGGATCCAGACATCAACCTCACTCGCTGTTTGAGAACCAACGTCAACTTGTCAGAGATGCGGAAAGGTTCGATGAGAGAGCGAAAGTTATTCATTAAAAAGTTTTCTCAATTAGACAACTTTTACTTATTTTCTGGTGAAGTGTAATGGACAAGTTTTAATTAATTTTTCTTGGAGGTCTTGAGGCGCAGCTGCAGTTGCTCTTCTTCAAATAGTGAATGTAAAGAGTGCAAAATGTTGAGCAGGTGGCGTCGAAAAGAAGAGAAAAAGATAAAAGAGGAGTACTCGTTTTCTTATATCAGACATTAAAGAAAACTAGACGAAAGGAGGTGGGAAAAATAAAATAACCTATTCTCACCTACGTTCTCCACCTCACCTGTCAAACTAAAGATGCCGCGTGCAAAGGGACATAAGCCGCATCAATAGCCGCCTTTTCCCCTCAGCCCTTACAGACCGGGGAGCAGACGGGTGACAGTCGCCTACCAGTCTGCATCTCTATGGGCAGAGTGTACTCACAATGTAGCATGTTACCCCCACTGCCTGTGTTATCCCAGCTACCTGTGTTACAGAGGGTGTGGAGAATGGCTGGGGAGGAGATTATTTTTTCCTCTACAATGATGATGACGATTTAATTGGCCGCAGGTATCGCGTGATGAGTTAATATTGTGATTACCACTCCTGATTTTGCTGGTGTTCTGACGTGCTCGCCTGTCACTGTCTCTGGTCATCGCTCAGCTGAAGAAAAGAGATGTTTGAAGTACTGAATCGCAGAGAGACGGAGGAGGAGGAGGAAGAAGAGGAAGAGGAAGAAGAGTAGCATGCCGCCACCATCTCTGACACTGACGACGGGCGTGATAATGGGACGCCACCAAGGTCCTCCTCCCTCTCTCCCTCGTGCACCAGGTGTTGATGGCGTGACCACGTTCACCTGCCCGACACCCCGACACCCCGGCGACCATGACATGAGTCCGACGGTGATCGATAGAAGGAAAACGGCACGTGCGATTGTTTAAGGGAAATGTTTGAATAGTTTACACTGTCAGAAATCATGAGTCTCACCTGTTCGTCTCGCCGGTGGAAAGTATAGGCAATGATGTATAATTTCGCGGATTTTTGTGTTGTGTTTTGTTGGTATTTCGTGACGGGCTGCCGCCGCCACTCGGGCAAGCTTGAGGAGTGGTGAGGATGAGGGGATGACGTGCTGCTCCGTCTATATATGGACTGGGGAGGGATATGGATGGATCAGGGGTTAGATTTTTTCTTTTTTGTATGTATGTGAGAGAGAGAGAGAGAGAGAGAGAGAGAGAGAGAGAGAGAGAGAGAGAGAGAGAGAGAGAGAGAGAGAGAGAGAGAGAGAGTATCGCACAAAGGCCAATAATTAAAGTATAAAAAAGGTTTCCAGGTTAAATAAAAACATTAATAGTAAAGATCACTTATTTTTATTGATGTTAAAGAATTGAAATATCACACACCATTTCGTCTTACGTTGTGATCTTCAAATAAATATTCTGATGTGTGTGTCTATTATTTTTTTTTTTCGTAATTTTTAATTATATTTCCCGTTTCTACCGACATACACTCTCCATTACATTACGAGTATCTTAAATGCTTCCTATAGCCAGTAGCATTTTCTTTTTGTTCTCCGTATCTACAATTTTCATCCGAGTTTATGCATTACACGAGACATCTTTATATTATTAATTCCCACTTTCTCCCTTTGTTTTTCCTTGCACTTAATTTTGCTCTTTCTTTCTCTTTCTCCTTTCACTTGCCATTTGCTCCTGCTTCACCTCCTCAGGACTTTCCCCGCTTACGTCATAGTATTTTTATGTCTTTCTCTCATCCTCGACCTCATCTTCTCCCTTCCATTCACGCTCTCCTCTCCCGTCACTCCCTTTCCTCTACCCTTCCTCACCTCTTCCCTTCCATCGCCTCTTTTCCCACCCGCCAGCCTCCCACCCTTTTACCTCCTCCTTCCCACTCCTCCGTCCTTCTCCTGCTCCTCCGCTTCCTCCTCCTCACCCTCTTGAGACCATCTGCTACCTTGTATCTGTGTCCAGTCCTTCCCTCCTGCCCTTCCCTCTTTCGCCCGCTCTCCTCCATTCCCTCCCTCCCTCCCTCCCTCCCTCCCTCCCTCCCTCCCTCCCTCTGCCAGCGGCTCACCCTCGCTAACTTGAAATGTCTGTCAGAAAGATGAACTATAGACATCTGCATTTGGTCGATTATTTATCAGAGTTCTTTTGTCGTCTGAATGTATTTTGGAGAAGTGGGATAGTGTGTGTGTGTGTGTGTGTGTGTGTGTGTGTGTGTGTGTCCACCGGTCAACTAACAACGCTCCCAGTGCACACAAGAGTGAAGGACGTTTTTTTTTTCTTTTTTTTCTTTTTCTCTTTTTTTTTTTTTTTACTTTACATATTCGCTTTTCTTTCTTTGTCTACTGGAACGTGTACACCTCTTTGCTCCCTTCGCCTTGCCCTTCCATAGCGGCCCTCGCTCACCCATTCCAGGCGGGCAGGGGAAGTGAGGGCCGCGTAATGAGGGACGGGAAGGGGAAAAGAAAGGGGAGGACGAGA
>NC_087162.1:747500-760000 GCF_035594125.1 Scylla paramamosain | reverse complement strand
GAAAGAGTACCAGCAGTAGTAGCAGTAGAAGCAGTAATTGTAGTAGCTTTTGTTGTTACTGCAGTTATAGTTTTTGCTAGAGTCTTTAACACATGTATAGAAGTTAAAGTATTTGTAATTGTTGAAGTTGCTGTAGTAGTAGTAATAGTAGTAGTAGTAGTCGTAATAGTAGTAGTAGTAGTAGTAGAAGTAGTAGTAATAGTAGTAGTGGTAGTAGTAGTAGTTGAAAGAGATACGCCCGTAATAGTAATGGTTGTAGTAACAGCTTTAACCGAAACGCGTCTGCACGGATCGAGCAAGAGACGGCATCGTTTATCACCGCGTGCCGCCATCAGTCAGCGAGTGTCACCGTGGAGAGGCCGACCGCGAGTCAATGCATTGTTTGAGGCCGACACCAGCAGGAAGGGTGAGTGACATTTGTCTGCGGCGGGGCGTGCGTGGCGCGTGTTGTGGTCGACGGAGGGTCACAGGGCCTGTGTCGCGGCCGCTGACCACCGAAAGCTGTCACCTGAGATCAAAAGGTTGGCGTGACATTACTCGCGGAGCTGGTGTGGTGACGCTTCTCTATAATGGATGATGGAGATCTTTTTGTGTGTACTCTTGCGTGCACCGTTACTTTTAGCAGTATTAATAGTCTTTTTGCGTGAGTGCCTGGGGATTATCTCGTATATATAGGCATTGCAAGTACGTTTATATTTCTGGCATAGTTTTGATTTTAGTAAAATTCAGGTACGAAACTCGAATGTTTACTTAGAGTATCAATGGCTTAGAAAAAAATAAATAAACTCTGACACGAGAAAAATCCTTTCATCTCGGTTATATTTTGCATTTTTCTATGATATATTTATTCTTGCTATTTACACACACACACACACACACACACACACACACACACACACACACACACACACACACACACACACACACACACACACACACACCAGCGGTTCTCCTCTCCTCTCCTCTCCTCTCCTCGCCTCGCCTCTCCTCGCCTGGCTTCTCCTCTCCCCAGTCCCTGTGTGAAGGTTATAGAAGTTCCCCGGTCATGGGTTCTCACGGGATCTGTTTTGGTATTGATGGCGCAGTATTTCTTATTTACACACCGGACCCGCCCTTTCTGTTTTCGCTTACAGGACGTAAATATTGTGACGGAAGATTTTAAGTCAAATGGAGTGGTCATGTCGGGTGGTATTTGGTAGATTGAAAACTGATTGGCTGTCACAAATTCACTTTATTTTTACCGGGGGAGGTACATGGGGAGGGAGAAGGTTTTCGACATGGACTGATAAAATGAAAAAAAAAGGAGAGCAGTGAGAGAGAGAGAGAGAGAGAGAGAGAGAGAGAGAGAGAGAGAGAGAGAGAGAGAGAGAGAGAGAGAGAGAGAGAGGGGGGGGAGAAAAAAGAGAAAAGATTGCTATTGATTTGCTGGATTATTTGTGACACAGATTTTCAGTTGGTTGGATGCTGTTGTTGTTGTTCTTGTTATTGTTGTTATTGTTGTTTTCATGCTGAAGGAAACAAACTGATGGAGAGAAAAAAAAATGTTCGCAAAGGAATAAAAAAAGAATATAACGGAAGAAACTTGTATTAAAAAAGAATAAATTTAAAAGTAGAAAATAAATGAAAGTACGTAACTCCGTCCTTAAAATGACATGATAGATCTAGTGAGGCTTAGGGCTCGGAATGCTATTTTCTTCATTCATTTCATAGTTGCACACATTTTTTTACTCTCTAATGTCTCTTATTGCTTTGCTCTTTCCCGTATTCAGATATTACTCGTGTGCTTTTTTTCCTCTTACGCGACCTTTCCAGTCGTCTGTTTTAGGGAATTAAAAGTTAAGTACAGCGAAACTAGAGAGAGAGAAAGAGAGAGAGAGAGAGAGAGAGAGAGAGAGAGAGAGAGAGAGAGAGAGAGAGAGAGAGAGAGAGAGAGAGAGAGAGAGAGAGATATGAGGGGGGATGGGATGGAATATCATAGAGACACATAACAACCAACACTGGCTGGGGAACAAAGGGGGTATCCCAACCTGCTACAGGCACCATGTCGCTGGCCAAGACGTTGCTATTGTCCGGCGTCAGCACCTTCGCCCGCAGCGCCTCCCGCCCCTCACTGCCTCGCCTTCCCGCCAGCGCCGCCGCCTCAGGCTACTACGGTTTTTATTCTGAATGAAGCAGTAGTACCGTGAGTCCATTTTTTATTCCCATGAATGAAAACATAGTACGACAGCTGGCGGAGAGTCGTGATTCATCCACCCCCAAATGTACATTTTTTATATATTCGTATATATACCGTGAAATTCAAGGAGAAAAAGCATTTTTTTTTTTTTTTACTATGAAATTAAAGAAAGATAAAATGTGAGAGTAAGGTTTTTTGTAGTAATTTTCTCTATCAATAAAATTATAGAATGAGTGAGAAGGGAATATCCCTCGGGACTCGGAGCTCAGCGGTAACAAGAGGAAATTGGACTGTATTGCTGATATTTTTCCCCTCTACTCCGGATGAAATGTGATTTTCATTAGTTTTATTTTTTACCCCGGAAAAGAAATGTATATATATATATATATATATATATAGAAAAAAATCGTGCCGCGTTTCCTCATACACTCTCACTTCACTTTAAATATTTATTGAAAAAAATATCCGCGTCATATTTTTCGGTTCAGCGAGTGATAAAAAATGGAACGTGTGTGAGTAAGGTGTTATTTGTTCCGCTCACATTCTTGTTCTCAACGGAGGGAGAGTTGTGGAGGAATGCGTCTGTTCTTGAAGCCCTCCACCCTTCACCATCTGGCGCCACACCCTTCTCTGCCCATCCACCTGCTCGTCGTCATCCTTAACCCCTAGTTCCTTCCTATCCCATCCCTCCATCCCCCACCATCTTTCCATCCTTCAGTCTTCACACTCTACCCATTTCTTCCCTCTCCGGTCCTCCATACTCTTTTGATCATTGAATCTAATCCTTTTCTACCAAAGCATCCTTCCTTCATCCTTCTCATTCTTCCACTCTCCATTCTGCATTCACCCTTCTGATATCAAACCCTCCACCTTCCTTCCACCCTTCTGGATCCCCCACCTAAGCCGCCACACAAGCTCTCCACCCCTCCTCTCCCCTGCCTTCCTCCCTCCATTCATCCACTCAGCTGAACTCAAACCCTTCATCCCCCTCTCTCCTTTCCCTCCGAAGTCCCCCACCTACCCACCCTCCTTCTCTTCCTCCTCCACCCATCCCTCCTCCTCCTCCTCTTCCCCGCTACTCACCTCGCCCTCCCTCCTCCCTTCCTCAGCACGTCCTGTATTCCTACAATCGCTCGTAATTCTCATTAACTTGATTACCGGTAATGAAATTAATAGTTATCACAGCCGCGAAATCAAGTGGACCTTTGTTGTGTAAATGTTATCATGCGGTTAATGATCTTTATATCGGAAGTGAGTTTTTTTTTTTTTTTACCTTTTTCACACATTATTTTTTTATTTTATTTTATTTACTTATCTATTTATTTATTTATTTATTTATTTATTTATTTTTGTGGAGCATCAACAAGAGGGGAGGGAGGGAGGAAGGGTAGGAGATACGTAGAGGCTGAGCTTAGTGGTTCCTCGACTGACATCCGCGAAATATCACACGTGCTCTCTCTCGTTGAAGTGTTTAAAGTGTGTGTGTGTGTGTGTGTGTGTGTGTGTGTGTGTGTGTGTGTGTGTGTGTGTGTGTGTGTGTGAGTGTAAAAGCTCATTGTGATTCTTTGTTGTTTGTTTCTTCACGTCTTTTTGTTGTGTGTGTGTGTGTGTGTGTGTGTGTGTGTGTGTGTGTGTGTGTGTGTGTGTGTGTGTGTGGCAAAAATATATTTAGCCAAGCTCACTAATCAAATTAAAGAAACTAAACCAATGAATATTTATCCATTTATCTACACCAGCACCGCATATATATATATATATATATATATATATATATATATATATATATATATATATATATATATATATATATATATATATATATATATATATATATATATATAACACATTTCTTCATTTTTTTCCATTTCTCCTCACCTTTATTCAACACACTCGCTCGCTTACTTACTTTCCTTCCTCGACTTTGTCCGACGCAACTCTTAATAACTATAAAAATAAAAAAAACTTTCCATTCGTTGTAGTTTTTCCGGCGATGAAGCGACATTATGGTGATATTTAATGTGGCGTGAGGCTGGAAAGTCGCCCAAACTGTTGTTTACAAAAGTTCATTACTGTTAGTGCACCCAAGCTGTTCACCGGGTACTTGTAGGGACGGGGAGGGGGAAGGAGACTGAAGGGACACGAAGGACGGGGTAGGATATGTAGGGAGGAGAAGGAGGAGGAGGAGGAGATAAGTAAAGGATGGTAAAAGGTGAAGCAAAAAGAGACAAAGCAATCAGAGGTGTTGGTGGGAAAAGGAAGAGGAGCAGGAAGGACGTAGAGGAGGAGGAATAGGGATGAAGAGGATGAAACGGAGAAGGAGAAAGAGAGTTACAAGGAGGGCAGGGAAGGGAAACAAAAGGAAAATGAGAAAAATGACTACAAGAAAGAGAAGAAGGACACAGAGAGAGGTTAAAGAAAAGAAAGAGAAGGAAGACGACGAGGAGGAAGCGGAGTAAGAAGTGGACGAGGGCGAAGAAGACGAGAAGGAATAATATGTAAAAGTAAAGTAGGGCGCAAAAAAAAAAAAGAAAAAAAAAAAAAAAAGGAAAACGGAGTAAATGGAAGGTATGCTGAAATGGACAACATTACGGAGAAGAGGGGCAGCAAGTAGGTGATGAGCAGAGGGGACTAATGAAGGAAGAAGAGAGGAGTGAAGGGAAAACGAGGGTGGTGAAGAAGGAAAGGAATATTCTTGATAGCGTGTGAGGAATAAAACACGAATTGACGCATCCTGGGAGAGAGAGAGAGAGAGAGAGAGAGAGAGAGAGAGAGAGAGAGAGAGAGAGAGAGAGAGAGAGAGAGAGAGAGAGAGAGAGAGAGAGAGAGAGAGAGAGAGAGAGAGAGAGAGAGAGAGAGAGAGAGAGAGAGAGAGAGAGAGAGAGAGAGACTTAAATAGCTGTCAAAGAATATGAAAACATTCATCACCAAGATACCTTTGAAGTTCTCCGCGAGCATTTCTGTGATGAATAAAATAATTGCAAATATAATGAAAACACAACAAAAGCAGAAAACCTTGAATTTGCAAGAAAATGACGATGGTGATTATTATGAACTTTACATGATACCACTTGCTTATGATGGAGATGATTATGATAATGATGATAATGATGGTGCTAATAATAGTAATAATAATGATAATAATAATAATAATAATAATAATAACAATAATAATAATAATAATAATAATAATAATAATAATAATAATAATAATGAGCCAGCAAAACCAAAACAGAACCAACGTTTTCTGTTTTGAATCTCACATTTCACAATAATTCTAATAATGCACCCTAAGAAACTCCCATTCTTTTAAAACACAAAAGTAACCACTGAAAAAAAAAATAAAAATTCACGCACAGTTACATAACAAACATGCCTTACCTTACCTAACTCAACACAGCTTTACCAACCACCTGTCCACCAAGTCACTCCCTACCCCACTACCAACTAACCTCACCTTTCTAACAAACTACCCAGCAATATACGCACGCAACTGATAGAATAAATAAGAGAGATACTCGTACGTGCCCCTTCTCCAGTGTGTCTCTGAGCCTACGTTACCTAACATCTATGCAGCAACTCACTCCCTACTAACTTACCTCACTTTTCTAACAAACTAACCAGCAAGCTACGCACGCAACTAACAGAATGAATAATAGACATACGTGCCCCCTTCCCCGTGCGTCTCTGAGCCTTTTCGTACATCCTGGATTTCATTTAATGTAATCATCAATCTTTCATCAGAGAATAAAACGGTTGCCTGGACTTCGCCCCGGCCGTAAGCTCGGGATCTGTTAATTAGGTTTGAGCCCGTGACGAGACGCGCTACGGAGGTTCCTAGTTAATTAATTTTTCAGACATCCTGATTAGAATTCTTTTTTTCTGTTCTTTTTTTTTTTTAATCCATGGACGACTGGGTATATTGTTCTGTGAAATAATTACCGAGGTGAGGGTGTGCATGTGCTTGTTTATTTCGATTAAAATTTCCGTCAGGAGAAGAATAGGAGTGTGTGTGTGTGTGTGTGTGTGTGTGTGTGTGCAGAGAGAGAGAGAGAGAGAGAGAGAGAGAGAGAGAGAGAGAGAGAGAGAGAGAGACGGACGAATGGACAGATGGATGGAAAGACACACACACACACACACACACACACACACACACACACACACACACACACACACACACACACACACACACACACACACTTTTGAATAGCCTGCAAAAGACACGAACACAGACAAATGGACGGACAGGAAGACATTCAGACAGACAGACAGAAGACATGAGAGAGAATATATGAATTAGAGTTTCTAGACAACACGAATATCCTTCATTCTGTCAAAAATAAGTTTCATCACTGAAATCTAGACGGAAAATAGAATAAAAAAAAAAAAATGAATTCAAACAGTGTTCTTAGAAGAATATTGATAGTCGTAAATATTTTTGAGCAAGATTGTAGCGCTGTGCTGGAAACCTGGATAAGAGAGAGAGAGAGAGAGAGAGAGAGAGAGAGAGAGAGAGAGAGAGAGAGAGAGAGAGAGACTCATGATGCAGGTCTGGCTGGGTCTTACATTTCCTCTCACGTTTAGAGAAAGACAAGCTCAGAAATTTTAATTAGCTCGACACTTATAAAGGGTGAAAAAAAATCTACTTTCCATATTCTGTCTTTGCTGCCTCCTGTGTGTGTGTGTGTGTGTGTGTGTGTGTGTGTGTGTGTGTGTGTGTGTGTGTGCGTGTGTGTGCTTGCGCGTGCGCGTGCGTACCAAGAAATTGCTTAGGAAACGTCAATTGATCTTTATCGCGGCAGCACCAGGATGAAAGGTCGACGGCCAGGTGTTCCCAAACTCACTCGGGCCAAGGAAAGCCATGGCGGGGAGGAGGAAGAGGACGACCAGTAGCATCAGCAGGAGGAGGAGGAGGAGGAGGAGGAGGAGGAGGAGGAAGAGGAAGAGGAAAGGGAGGAGAAATAGGAAGATATGCGGTCATACATTTCCTGTCCCCCCTCCCCGCCCCTCCCCTCAACAAACACACAAGAAAGAATGAGCTCGTAGAGAGTTTAGTTCATGCAGAAAAAAAAAATAGGTAAAGAATAAAAAAAAAAAAACATTCAAATACATAAACCCAAAATCTCCATTATAGTTGGCACCATAAATTCCCCATCTTTCCCAGCTTCAGACTTTCACATTCCCGGAAAATAACTGGAAGAAATTAAATACATGTTAAAGTTTCCTGACTCTTAAAAGGACTCGCATATAAACAATCAATCTTAGACGAATCCTGAAGCTTCGAAGAATGGCGAGGCGGTTCGAATCTGGCCTGGGAACGAGGGAGCGATGCAGCCTGACGCCCCGAGAGAGTGAAGGCTGCGGGGTAAAGGCTGAGGGCGAGCGATGGTGAGGCCGTCTAGACTTTGCCGGCTTTCATCAGACACCTTCATATCATCTGCATTGCTGATGAGTGAGAGGAAGGACACTGGTTCACTGTATCTACCGTATGTCAGTAATAAATACGTGTCTAAGAGATTGCAGTCAGGTAGGAAAAGTGCGCTGGTGGTTGTGTGTGTTTGCGGTGAAGGCTGTCTGCGTGGGTGTGTTTGTGTATGTGTGCGTGAGTCTCAGTCTTTGCATATAAACACACAAGAAAAGACAGATAAGCGCCTGCCACCTGACAATAAAACACGGTGAGCAGCGTGGATATAGCACAGTAAAACACCTTCACTTTTAAATATGCGACCGGCGATGAATCCTAGAATTTCGGCGGAAGAAAAATTGGAGGAATGGAGGCCACATTTCGGCAGCGGGACCTCCTCCAAATTTTAATTAGTGGCTGGCCGGGCGAAAAATGGCGGGCTGGCTTGGGGCCGGGGGAGGCGCCCTGCAGGCCAAACCCGCCCTTACGGCCCCCTTCCCGATGGCCCCCTTACGGCCCCATTTTTTGAACCCTCTCATAAAGTATTTTTATTACTTTTATTAGTCTGATTTTTTCTTACTTGGCCATTTTTCGCCCATGTGTTTTAGATATCTGTGGTTAATACAATTATTTAGAATTACACATAGATCTTTTTTTTTTTCTTAGCCGAGAGGGATATTGCATTTTAACCCATGCATTATATTATGTTTCTGTGTGAAGGTAGACTCCTGGCTGCTGCTGCTGCTGTTGCTGCTGCTGCTGCTGCTGCTGTTCGTGCTGCTCTTGCTGTTGTTGCTGTTGTTGTTGTTGTTGTTGTTGTCTTCAGCCACGGATCCCCAAGGAACACACACACACACACACACACACACACACACACACACACACACACACACACACACACACACACACACACAAAGCCATACTCGTTTGATGTCCGTCTGTCTGTCTATCTATATGCCTGTCTAAATGTCTATCTGTCTGTCTCCAGATATATATGTATGTATGGATATATGAATGGATGAATGTAGAAATATGTGTGTTTCATTATCTTCAGAGAACGTGTAGAAAACGTGTTGATAAATCTGACCTGTGGGGGAGAAAGAGAGAGAGAGAGAGAGAGAGAGAGAGAGAGAGAGAGAGAGAGAGAGAGAGAGAGAGAGAGAGAGGGAGAGAGAAACAGACATGCAGATAGACAAACAAGCAAACATTAGCAGGACAGACGGATGAGAAGAGACGCGCAGACAAACAAACAGACGAACGAACAGACATACAGACTGACAAATGGACAAGAAGACAGACATAAGCAGGGACAAAACAGACAGGCAGACAGACAGAACGGACAGACGAACAGAGACGTGCAGACACCCAGACAAACAGACAGACAGACAGACAGGCAGTGCGAGATGGTCATTGTTTACCGCCTAAGTTTTCCGCCTCCAGTGATAGAAGAAAAATGAGGCTGGACTTAATACACTCGTAATGGACGCCTAAAAGCTTCCCATCATTCTGCAGAGCGCAAGATTTTTTTCTTTTTACAGTGAAGCATTACTGGCTCTGGCCTGGAGAATCTTTAATGTATTTGAGAGAAAGGGCCTTTTTTTTTTTTCCTTATTATTCCCTCTCTTTTATCTATCTATTTATTTTATCTATGTCTTTTTTTTCGGCTGTGTACTTTCTTCTTTTTTCTTCATTTTAGCTTTTGTCACACCTATTCATCCTCCTGAATTTTTTTTTCCTTCGCCATCAACTATTTGCCTCATTTTATTTTCATCTTTATGTTCCTAAGTAGCTGTGGCCCTTCCGAAATTCTCTCTCTCTCTCTCTCTCTCTCTCTCTCTCTCTCTCTCTCTCTCTCTCTCTCTCTCTCTCTCTCTCTCTCTCTCTCTCTCTCTCTCTGCTACAGTCCCTTGGCTTTTATGTACAACTTTTTTATATACATAGTCGGAAAATGCCAAGTCGTAGTATGTGCTTTGTTCAATTACTCTTCCTTCGTGTGCCTTGAGTCTTTTACAGCGAGCCGCTGAGCACACGTTTGTTTGGAGGAACGCGCGTTTGTGTGTGTGTGTGTGTGTGTGTGTGTGTGTGTGTGTGTGTGTGTGTGAGAGAGAGAGAGAGAGAGAGAGGGAGAGATCCGCGTTGCATCATAATTATAACCTGTACTTTTCTCTTCCAACAGTTGGGGATTGAAAAGGTGGATAGTGTAAGTGGATCCTCCTCAGGATTCCCTCCGAAGTCTTCGCCGCCCATGAGTCAGTTCAACATGCCGGCGGAGCTTTTCCAGGTAAATACGTGCAGACAAGTGTACTTTTCTTCCATTCTTGGCTTTTCTTCTCGCTGTCTTAGTTCCTCCTTCTGGCTACCGACTGTTCCCGCCGCCCAGCTAATACGGGAGTGGCAGCAGGTCCTGGGTGCTGCATCGCGGCTGAGGAAAGTTGAAGTAAGGTGTTGGTAGCCGGAAGGGAAGAACAGGGAACAGTAAGGTGTGGAAATGACTTGAAAGATAACCACTCCCTCCCCCAACAAGGGCCTGGTCTATGTTAGATGCTGGGTCAGAAATTCCTATTACCTTACGTCATCATTCTTGTAAACTCGAAAGCTTATCCAGTTACTCATTACATTATGTAGTGATGGATTTTTTGAGGCACATCTTACAGTTCTCTGCTCTTGACTACTTCCTTCTCTTCTCTAGTAGTGTTTGTTATCTTATTACCATTATTATTATATGCCATGTGTTTCATATATCTTAATGTTACATTGTAATATTAACGTTAATGATGTCGATTCTTTTTGAGACGAGTTCAAGATCAGAATATTGCTATTCATGAATACAAATGAAGCTCATAATACTTGCATATTGTCCTTTTTCTATTATTGTTATTCTTGATATACATTGATATCAATACGTTAGGCCTTTTCTTGAGACGACCTGAGACTCTCCCCTTCAACAGACGACACTCCTGACCACAGTTTGGACGCTTTCTGTTCAATGTATTCTTATGATTTATTTTTTTTTAAGTATGACTTATGTGTATTGGACTGATGTTAGGGAGTATCAGGATGTAATTCAAGATATGCTGCTGCTGACGACGTAGACCTGAAAACATTTACGAAATCGTTCATTCTCGAATTTCGCCATGGTTCTCCCTCCGTGAGTGACCAATTACCGTCCTAAGTCCACTGGGCGAGAACGCAAAAACGCTCGAGTGGTGTATAATGTGTCTCATTTTTCTTCCGTGTCAAGTACCTTAAATAGCAGTGTTCCTCAGCTCGAGTTTCCTAATGCGCGTGTTAGTTTTCTCCGAGGTTCGCTGTGTGTTATCGTAGGAGGTCATTTTTTTCCCCGGTGTTTTTCCTCGGAGGCCTCCAACCATCAGTGTATTTTTGAGCGAGTTTCTTCATTGTCTCGTGTTCCTATTGTGCGCAGAATTAGACACTACGTAGTCGATTTTTTTTCAGTTCCAAGGCTGCTAGTGATCAGTATTTACAGTTATTTTAGTATTATTCGTATGTGGATAACTTATCACTTCAAGAATATAACATTTTCATTCAACTTAAAATGCAAATCTTTCCCGAAATGCGTAAATATAATGATAATAAGATAACATTCAGATAACACAGAGTATATCTAGCCCTCAAGCACGGGGGATATACACCTCATAGTGCTTTGGATATCTAACCATTGTATTTGTATTTCCCTGTGACGTCTTACGAAGAAAGTGTTTCCTAAGGCATGTGCAGCGCCCCTCTTGCGTGCCGAAGTTGGAGGGAAAATTATTGATTACCTTGGCAGTATACGGAGTGACCGCCACTTACGCGCTCATTCACTGGAGAGAGGCACGCTGCTGCTGCTGCTGCCGAGGGAAGAGGGAAAAGGTCTGCGAGTGTAGGTTCCACGCCAAGGCCCAAGGTCTGAGGCAACGGTTCTTTAACTTTGTTGTAAGAATGAGACTTTCATTTAGCATTCTGAACCGCTATGCCGTGAGTGGAAGTTTTATATCAAAATCCCTCTTTTCGATGTGTTTTCTGCTGTGTTCGTGCATCATTTAGTGTTCGTCCTTGCATTCAAGAGGGATTCAGATAAGTGGTAGTTGGGAGGGAGCCTTGGGTAGTGGGGAGGTGGAGCAAGGGTTGGTGAGTTCCGGGGAGAGAGGATGAGGGACGGAAAAAATGACTGAGGGAGCAGTAAAAAAATCTATTATAACTCATCCTTTCGTCTTATCTATCTTACTGTGTTGTTCTGGTCATGGCTATGTACAAGCGTGCAATCACGACCCTTCACTGTTCAGAAAATCGCATCAAGAGCTGCCTTCATCTTACTTTCAACAGTACTTTAGTGAAATGAGATAAACAGAGTGAGATGATATTTTTCCTCCTCGACCACCGAAAAGTTTGGGCTCGGTGGGCGAGGAGGACCTGCGCCAGTCACCTGGAAAGTCCGACCAAATTGGTTGGTCAGCTAATCAAAAGAGAGTCAAAAAGAACCTTGTCATTCGAGGGTCGGAAAGTCGAAGAGACGAGAGACAGCGGGAGGCTGAAGGCGACGCAGAGAGAGAGAGAGAGAGAGAGAGAGAGAGAGAGAGAGAGAGAGAGAGAGAGAGAGAATATGAGGAGGACACTTCTTAATTTATACTTGACTGATCAGTAATAACATCCTTAGAAAACGGACTGCAGTACACAAGCATAGAAAACGTAATGATAGAATTACTGATACCAAAGCAAACCTCTCTCTCTCTCTCTCTCTCTCTCTCTCTCTCTCTCTCTCTCTCTCTCTCTCTCTCTCTCTCTCTCTCTCTCTCTCTCTCTCTCTCACACACACACACACACACACACACACACACATACACACACAAATCAGCCTGAGCCATAGTGAGTCCTTTGTAAAACGCAGCGCAAACCAATCGAAGGAGAGCGTCCATCAGTACA
>NC_087162.1:717500-745000 GCF_035594125.1 Scylla paramamosain | reverse complement strand
ATCCGCATTACATTTTTACAGCTTCACTTTGAGGACTGACTGTCATATATATTGTACTCAAACATCAAATGGTTTTATTTTGTAATTTCCGCTTCGAAGGATTATCGCGTTACAATGCCAATAATTGGAAGAAATTTTTCAATCGCCACATGGTCTAGATTACAGCAGGATTATCACAGTAAATCGGCCGTAAGTGGGTAGGCTTGGTTACCAAACTATCCGGGATGTCCGTAGCTAGTAATAAAAAAAAAGTGAAGAGTTTGAGTAGTTAGTTGTAGCAGTAAAGGGAACTGCATTGTGCCTTAAATGAAAAGACACGTGTATCTCGCTCTACTATCGTCCCCTTGAACTCTCTTGTCGCTGACTTAGGTGGAACTGAACCCTAAGGAATAATATGTGAATTTCTTTTCTTCATACAGTTCTTGGCGGTCGCTTTTTAAGTTTGTGCCGAGTCACCACTCTACCACATCCCATTGAGTGCGTGCCAGAGTGTTGGTTAAAACTTTATGCTTTACGATATTTGAGTTAGACTCTTCCTTGTGTATGTACATGTGTGTGTGTGTGTGTGTGTGTGTGTGTGTGTGTGTGTGTGTGTGTGTGTGTGTGTGTGTGTGTGTGTGCGTGCGTGCGGGTGTGTACGTAACGTGTGATATCAGATAGCTAGTCCTGAAGTATGAAAAAAATAAAATAAAAGGAATACATTAGGCGTAAAGTCGTAGCATTAAACTGAAATAGACTGCTGAGGTCCCACTCAATAGCTTACACTAAACGACGCAAATCTTAGGAGCAAAAAAGAAGAAAAGTGTTCTTTCATAGAGCTCTGTCACCAAGAAAAGTCATTTTGCGTGCCTTCAGTCAAGCCGCTCAGCTGTCGTTGGGGTGCCTTGTGCGTGCCCCGCCGCCACACCCTTGAATGATGGGCCCCTCGCCGTGCTCCTTGGTTACAGGGTCAGCTCTCTGCCTTATACGCTCGTCACATTAGCACTGCCATCTCCCGCCCATCACCTTCACCTCGCCGGACCTGTAATTTTCACCAGTGTTCAGTCCCTCCCTCCCGGTGATAAGTGAGCGCCTTACATGCTAGTATTGAGTCAGATCGTAAATCAACTTTTGAAATTACATCACAACAAAAATGTTATTTCGTTATTTCGACAGTTTTGGACATGAAGTAGTGCATTCACAAATATATCAATTCTTTTTTGTTATTTTGGAAAGACTAGCAAAGCACCCATTGATTGCAGGCTTTGTGTGGTAAAGCTCCTTGCCATTCAGTGCACCTCGTGGTTAAATCCCATAATTTGAAGACTGCAATGTGATGTGTCATTCTGTAAAGACGCAAGAAACTGCTACACGGCAGCTCTTCATGGGTGAGAAGTGCCGTAAAAGAAAGTGACTGGTGTGCACGTCTGTGGGTCAGATTAGTGTGGTGAAGCGTTTTCGTCACTTCACAGGTCACGAAATACGATATTGAGGACAATGACCAATCTGTCGCCTGCTTACGTAAAGGAGTTTCATTGCAACTCAGTCGGGCAGTTAGCATGTATTTTCTACTATAAATGCGTTGAATCTTTATTAGTTTCATTACTTACAGAATCAAAGATTTTTTATATTATCATAGGTATTTTTGCAGGATCACGCTTAGTTTCTCCATCCTTCAGTTCTTGATCTTGAAGCTTGGACTGTAGGACAAACGTGTACACCGCCCCGTCTCATGTCAGCAAACCTCCCTCCTTGTTGTCTCCGCCACGAACATCGACCTATAGCTCAGAAGCAAGGCAGCAACAGTTTTGACGCTGACCCAACACTTTCTGAATTGTTGAATATTTAACTGTGAGGTCTGACTGAACTATCCATCACAGGCGAGTAGTAGATGTAACTATGAAGTAAAAGTATTTGTAATTGTTTTTGCGAAGAGAAACTTTGATTTTGCCGTAATGTACAGTTCCGCGGAAAAGCGATCTCATAAAGACAGGTAAGGAAGATCATTGAACCACCACTAGCCATGAAAGTAGGATTAACAAACCGTACCATCCTGACAAACCGTCTCTTTCGATACCTTCCCTTTTTCCGCACTAACCGAGACGCTACAAATCACGATGGTCTCCCTTACGTGTGTGGTGGTCAAGGGCGTGGCGCGGTGGGGCGTGGTGAGACGCTCCTGCTGCCGTCCCGCCTCTGTCTGTGCCTCCTGGTGGATGGATTAACTATTTAGGCGCAGGACAGTTGTCGTACTGGAAGAGTACTGTTGAAAATTTTGCATTCAGATTTTTGTTCCCTTTTTTACTGCGTGTCGTTATCTACGTTCAATTAAGAATTAATTTTACACTAGGGAACTAATCCTACACTCCCCTTCCTTTCTCCCTCTATCCCTCAATTTTTCTCCTTTCTGTGCCTCCCTCCCCAGTTTCTTCCGCCTTCTTAGTGGAGAGGATGATGGCTAAGTTGAAAAGTTTGATTATAAGGCAACACTTCTCCCTGATATGTCCTTAGTGTTAGTGAATTAGGTTATTGTGAAGCTGATGCAAACACACACACACACACACACACACACACACACACCACACACACACACACTCACACCAAAGGAGAGTCTGAGCAGAATTAACTTTTCGCCATATTTCTGTTACTGAAGACGGTAATATCTTGCTTCTATATTGGTTTCCAATGCTTCTTTTCATGTTTATCCTACCTCCTCCAACACCACCACCTACCTCCTCCTCCTCCTCCTCCTCCTCCTCCTCCTCCTCCTCCTCCTCCTCCTCCTCCTCCTCCTCCTCCTCTACCTAGCTCCACATTCATCTCTTCCTTTCCTCCTCATCTTTCTTTTTTTCTCTATCTCATCCCTCTCCTCCTCTTCCTCCACCTCCACCTTCCCCAACCTCCATGTTCCCCAACCTCCTCCTCCTCCTCCTCCTCCTCCTCCTCCTCCTCCTGCTCTTTGCACCCTCACATCATATATCAACTAATGAAGCGTAAACAGTCTTCCTATTGTTACCTTTCTGATTAGCGAAACCTGGGCAGCCGGTCGCTTCGTCAGATCACAAAAAAAAACTTGCCTCCTCTGATGTTGGGTCATTCCGTTGGGATAATTAGCTCTTGTCACTCGTATCTCGCTGTTTACGACACGGCGAGAACATGGCGGTTCTTTACATGTAGTCATTCTTTTTTTTTTTACTGATAGTGATAGTAATAGTAATAACGATGATGATAATAATAATAATAATAATAATAATAATAATAATAATAATAATAATAATAGTAATAGGGTATTGTAAGTTCCGTCTGACAATCATGAGCAAGTCTAATTAACCGTGACAATATAATAATATGATGTGATTTTTCTTTTTTTTTTTTTCTATTCACTTACCTTCAGTTGTATTTATTTCTTTGCATGCGGCTATGGTATGAGACCCACCCCTCCCCCTCTCGCTGACACAGCTGGGCGTGTACCGAGCCTTTGGCGGGACGCACGAGAGAGAGTCGCAGTGGGAAGCGAAAAGGGCGTCTCTCTCTCATTTGCATAGAGCATGATGAGTAATAAAGGCAAAGGATGAGAGATTGTGGGGAGGGTTGAGGGGGAGGGAGGGGACGGCAAAGAAAGGAAGGGAGGCAGGGAGGAGCTGTAGGATGGTTAGCATTTTGCTCTCCCAAGATTTTGCGTGTCATTTCAGGAGTCATTTTACCGCATCACGTCGCCTTGGGCTGTCCCTTTCCTGTACAGAGTATAGTATCATCACTTCCATTTTTTTTTTATCTCTGTAAATCTCACTAAAAAAAACAAACACACCCCACACACACACACACACACACACACACACACACACACACACACACACACACACACACACACACACACACACACACTGTATACCTTAATAACATCATCATCAGCATTCAACATTCTCCCACAATATGACAGCACAGCCATTCTCTCGTTGCCTCTTCCGTCGCCGTCAGCAGAGTCTCTTCTCGCAGCTCCACTGGTGGGATCTTAGTTACGCAAACACTTCCAAGAGACTCGCCGTGTCCAGTTCCCAGTAGGAGGGCAGCCTCGGTAACCAGGGAGAGACAGGTGGGTAGTGGAGGCAGGCATCTTCGTGGCCTGAGGGTTACTGGTGGCGGTGCTGCTTCCTGCGTTTCCCAGACCAGCAGCAGGGGGTAGGGGAAGGGTCAGGGGTGGTAGAGAAGTGGAGGAGGAAGCAGGCGGCCGAGGGCGAGGATGAGGAAGAAGCATAAGGGGAGGGATGGGAAGGGTTAGAAAAAAATAGTAATAATTGCCCCATATACCGGTGGATGTGTTTTGAGTCGACCCTACCCAATTGCTGCTAATCCAGGCCTTTTGAGGTAAACCATTCACTCCCTTGCGTGCGTCAGGGATAAGGGTGGACCTTTGAATGGCGCGGCGTACAGGGCATGTGTCCATACGGCCGACCGGGACAGACGTGTGTTATGAAAGGGGCCTCTGGTGACAAATGTTTTAAGCTTTTTAATATGCAAATTACCTCCAACTGCGGTTGCATCTGAGTCTTCCGCATATATGGGAGGAGGAATAAGGAGAGAGGAAAGAGGGAAATGAGGAGGGAGAAAAATGTTAGTGTGGGGAGAAAACCCTATTTAGTTGAGGAAAAAAGATAAATCAAAGCGAAGTTAAAGCAAGAGAGAGAGAGAGAGAGAGAGGAGGAGAGAGAGAGAGAGGAGAGAGAGAGAGAGAGAGAGAGAGAGACAGAGAAAGGAGGAAGTGTTGTGTACATATATGAAATGGGCGAAAATAGAGAGAGAGAGAGAGAGAGAGAGAGAGAGAGGAGAGAGAGGAGAGAGAGAGGATGAGAGAGAGAGAGAGAGAGAGAAAGGAGGAAGTGTTGTGTACATATATGAAATGGGCGAAAATAGAGAGGAGAGAGAAGAGAGAGAGAGATGAGAGAGAGGAGAGAGAGAGAGAAAGGAGGACGAAGTGTTGTGTACATATATGAAATGGGCGAAAATAGAGAGAGAGAGAGAGAGAGAGAGAGAGAGACGAGGAGAGAGAGGAGAGAGAGAGAGAGAGAGAGAGAGAGAGAGAGAGAGAGAGAGAAGAGAGAGAGAGAGAGAAAGAGAGGCTTCATTTCTCATAGCTGAAGTTTCGAATGATAAAAGAAAAATATAATGACATATATTTAATTGGTTTTCCTTCCCTCTACCATCTCTCTCTCTCTCTCTCTCTCTCTCTCTCTCTCTCCTCTCTCTCTCTCTCTCTCTCTCTCTCTCTCTCTCTCTCTCTCTCTCTCTCTCTCTCTCCTCAGCGTCAGTCTTTCGCAGGGATCAACTTGCAGTAAACAAGTGAGGATATTTTGCCTCGCCCGGGGCTCCTGCCGACGCGAAACATGACAAGTTACGACTAATTAAGCGACTTTCCACTGGCAGAGTCAAAGGGTGTAGCGTCGAGTCACCAGTGAAGTCACCGGAGACCCTTCTGGGCGTGATTGAGTCTCCGATAATATCACCAGAATTTGCGTGGTTTTGTCTCCCGCGTGTAGTCGAAAGAATGAGTTTAAAAATACGTTTTGGAAAAAAATGGTGTTATTAGAGAATTTTTTCCAAGTACGCTAGGACAATTTTCAAGTTTTTTTTCTCAGTTTTATTATGTTACCTTTGTTTAGCTTTAGTTGTAGGTAACTTTCCGTAAGTGATGTGGACGGTAATTTTAGCCGAGTTTAGTAATCTGATGCCCAGTCGATGGACGGGTGGCCTCGGCGAGAGAGAGAGAGAGAAAGAGAGAGACAGAGAGAGAGAGAGAGAGAGAGATGAGAGAGAGAGAGAGAGAAGAGAGAGAGAGAGAGAGAGAGAGAGAGAGAGAGAGAAGATTAGTTTGCGGTGGTATATGTAGTGGCTTTGCCATAATAGTCAGTCACGCTTGCATTTTTGAGTGTAAGTGACAACAAAATACTTATCCTCCGAAAGAGAGAAAAAAAGTATTCACGAAATGGGAAAAAAGGGGAAGAAATAGACTCTTTTGCAATCTTTTACGACACTTTCCTTCAGCAAATGATATGTCAGTACATTTTATGGTTATACTTGTTGCTTCATCTCCACATGAACAATTTTGCTCGAGAATCCATCCGGAAGTTCAGTGTGGTGTTGCATCTTTACATTTTGAGTCGTAAAGGAAAGTCTTAGATAAAAGTTTGTACGTGTATAAAGGGACAGAAGGATGGTGTCCTCTAACTATGTCCATCTCTGATGATATCTTAGTGTTTCTGTGAGTGCGTGCGTGGGTGCGTGCATACGTACCAGAGTGTGTTTATTAACTTTTTATGTGTGTATGTGTGCGTGTGTGTGTTCTCGGAAATGTTATGGGAAGAACCGCCACCTGTCACCAGCGTTCACGTGGCGCCACGGGGCCACAGGGAGGGCAGATTCACTCCCTTTTTCCCTATGTCCCCGGGAGTGGCAATAAACAACGCCACCTGAATAAAAGGAGCTTACCTATCTTTTGAAAAATGCTGGCCAGCATGGCGCTCCACCTGTCCCAGCGATGCAGCTCCCCAAAAAAATTTCAAGTTTACAGAGCAGTTTGATTCGTGTCATCCATCATTACCTCTCGTACATGTCGCCAGAAAATTAAAAAAGAATTAAGGCCTTTATGGTATGTCGCAAAAAGAGGTTTTACTCGTACAGGGTTATGATTGTGGAGAGTTTTTAATTGCCGCTTAGGTTCGGTAAAATTGCTCTGCTGGACGCAAGGGAGCTGTTGATCATACGGGTTATGGAGTCTCTATTTTCTTTAAAATTAAACGAGACCTGAGGGACGCTGCTGTGCCGGCTGTCGTCTGTGTTTTCCCCGGGCTCGCTCTTCTTCTGTGCGGCGCAACTTTACTAATGGAGGATTACGCAACTTTGTCTGCACCGACACTCATTTCCATCATCATAACTTAGTTGCCCAGTGTCCTCGGCTCGTCGCGCCAACTTGTCTTTAATGTGTGAGTTCTTTGCTAATTTCTCACGCCTTTTCCATAATTGCCCAAGAGGAGACGTTGCTCTTTGTTCCCTTTCTCAGTCTGCCTTGTTTTGCTTACTTACATCCATAGATACACTCATAGCAAAACCTGGTAACTCACAAATAGATGTAGCTCTTTTGATTTTTTTTTTTTTTTTTTTTGTCAGAGCCTCTCGTATCCCTCGTCAGTAAGTTAAAAGGCCTCAGGTACCAGATCAACGCCTCGCAACATTCTGTCAACGAACACACTTTAGACTCGTTAAGAAGCGTTTTGTTCTCGATATTCTTCCTCTTGTCAGTACGCAGTGGCTCGCGATCACCAGGTAGGACCGTTTTTTCTTCAAATATTCTTTTTCATCTCTGTGAAGGGTCAAAGAGAAACGCTGTCTTGTGTTGTATATCGGCCAGTCTTTCTTTTGCCTTCTGCTTTCATATTCCGTTGTCATATTGCCTGTACGAGAAAAGTTCTTTCCAAAGTGCTTCACCATCCACGGTAGAGTAGCAGAGGGCGCCGCCATTCGTGAATAGGATTTATCCTGTCGAGGTGGGTGTTGTTGTGTTGTTCTATTAGGCCGAGGAAGCTGCTGCTGTTGTGCTAAGTGAACAAGAGCCGCCACTAACACCACAGGTTTCGAATCGATTGAAGGTAGCAAAGATAGTTAACTTCCACAAGGAAACACGCACCTGTCAAAGGTGAGACTCAGAGGTCCCGTGTACATGCTGGCCTGTTGTGTGCCCGTGTGTGTCTGTTTGGCTGTGGCCCAGGCGTCTTGCGACCACACACACACACACACACACACACACACACACACACACACACACACACACACACACACACACACACACACACACACACACACACACACACACACACACACACACAATACATATATATATATATATATATATATATATATATATATATATATATATATATATATATATATATATATATATATATATATATATATATATATATATATATATATATATATATATAATGAGAAGAGCAGAATCTCAGAAAATGGAAAATCATTAATAGTCTTTGTTGCAACATGTTGGTCAAAAAAGCCTAAACGGCAATCCCTCCGATTCATGCCAGATATTTCTTAATGACCGACAATTTAGTGGAGATAATGGACCAGAAGCGGATCTGGCTCGCTCAAGAGTGGCACCATTTTTGGGTATTTAGAATAATTCGGGAGCATGTTGGGTAGAGACCATCGCCATTCCCGATCAGGTTACTCCGTTAATGATGAGATTTGTGTGTCGGGGGCCGCCGGTGCCGCCAGTCTCAAAAACAGGACTTTATCCGCGGTAATGATGCCGGCAAGTTGGGTTAATGTGGGTGCCGGCCTCCGGCCATTGTGAGGCGCATTACCGGCCCAGATTAACGGCCCTTTTGTTTCGTTGACATCGTTATCTACGTTATTGTTTTACCTCGGGAAGAAATAGGCTGTGCGAAGCGTTATCCTCCTCTCCGTGTGCTTGTGTGTGTGTGTGTGTGTGTGTGTGTGTGTGTGTGTGTGTGTGTTGTGTGTGTGTGTGTGTGTGTGTTGTGTGTGTGTGTGTGTGTGTGTGTGTGTGGTTTCGGGTGCGTGGGTGTGTGGGTGCTCGTGTGTGTGTGTGTGTGTGTGTGTGTGTGTGTGTGTGTGTGTGTGTGTGTGTGTGTGTAATAAATGGCCACTTTTTCTCTGCTAATAATGTCTCCACTGTGCCTGTTAGCGTCCTCCCGGCGTCTCCCGGAGTACAGCGACGCCTAACACTCCTCCCAGCGACGCCAAGCTGGTGAGTTATCAAGGCGTCCATCCGAGTTTGGCGTCCCCTCAAGGCTGTCCCATTCTCTCTCTCTCTCTCTCTCTCTCTCTCTCTCTCTCTCTCTCTCTCTCTCTCTCTCTCTCTCTCTCTCTCGGGACACTGCCGCCCGTGACCGTGGGTGAGTCAGTCCTGGGCGAGTAGAGCGACCCCCGGGGGAAAAGAATGGTCCAGTCCAAGGAAAATTAGATTGATCGTCTGTTCGAAAAATGTCAGATTCACTTATAGCGGCAATACAGCGCCTTGTGATGGTGGACGGGGAGCTTAGAGAGAGAGAGAGAGAGAGAGAGAGAGAGAGAGAGAGAGAGAGAGAGAGAGAGAGAGAGAGAGAGAGAGACCAACGCACACATAGAGAGACAGGCAGGGGAAAAAAGAATAGATACATTAAAGGAGAGAGAAAAATGGTAAAAAGTAATGCATATGGTCCAAGGATGAAAGATGGTGAAAAGAAAAATAAATATGTGGAGATTCTTATGAACCTCAGTGAGCTGTTTAATTACTTTTGTGGAGGCGTGTAATTATTATCTGGGTTGCAAGTTACCTTGGTAGACAGAGAGGGAGGAGGAGGAGGAGGAGGAGAGGGCGCCACTGAGACCATCTTGACGTCAGTGGGCGCAGGAAGGCACAAGGGAACACAAAGAAAGATCATACCGTAGCGAGAGAGAGAGAGAGAGAGAGAGAGAGAGAGAGAGAGAGAGAGAGAGAGAGAGAGAGGGTTTTTTCATAATATAGCAGCATTATGAATACATTATTTTCACACAGTGATAAACAGAGAAGCGGCGAAACTTTAAGGGAAGCTTACTAAAGGTGAATTGGAAATGGTGGTGGCGGCGACGGAGGGAGGGATGGGAAGGGTTAAGAGTATAGGAAGGTGGTGGTGGTGGTGGCGGTGGCGGTGGCGGTGGTGGTGGTGGCGGCGGCTGTGGCTGTGGTGGCGATGGTGAGGGGAGTTAGAGGCCACCACTCCTGACGGTTGCTGAAGTAAAAATCGCCGTAATAGGAACGCTGGTAAAAATTGACGTCCTTTTCCGGTCGCAGTGAGCGTGGTGGTGTGGGTGGATGAGATGGGGTGACGTGTGTGTGTGTGTATGTGTGTGTGTGCGTGTGTGTGTGTGTTTGGGTGGGTGGGTTTGGGTCTGTGCGTAAGAGAGTGTATTATAAGAGTAACAAAAAGATGGTGTCTAAATAGTGTTGAAAGTAACGGTGAGGAGGAAAAAGATAGAATGGGTTGGGAAGTAAGAGGTATTCAGCCAGCCAGCCAGCCAGCCAGCCAGCCATGGGTGGAGGTTGAGACCGTGGGAATAAAGGGGAAAAAAAACATGGAAGGAAGAAGGAGGGGAAGGAGGAAATATGGATGGTAAAAATTAATAGGAAATGCGATAACAGGAAGTAGTATATTAAGATGATTCTTTGCATGATGTATTGTAAATAGCCATAAAATGTGTTCTGGAAAGAGATAAATACACGGGAACCAAGAGAATCAAGGATAAAAACAGGGCGGGGAGATACACGTAGCCAGGTGGCGACAGTAAAGAGATATCAAGTGTGTGGGGTGGCGGGTGGAGGCTGGAGGGAGGCAGAGGATGAAGGAGAGAGTTTGAGCAAGGGTGTCACTTTTTTTTCCCCGCGCAGAGTAAGAATGGCAGCATTTTTTTTCCCTCCATGAAAGGCCACTTGATCTGGTAGAATAAAGAGAGAGAGCAGGGACTTTTCGGGCGCCAGAGTCCTTTGCGGCACTTGTAATGCATCCAGTCGAATCTCCCCACTGCTCACTGAATGATTCGCGTCGCTTCATGAGCTCCGATTCCAGTGACAGCGTTGCCGCGGCGGCGTGTTCCTGACCAACCATATTCTCAGGAGAGCGAATGACGCCAAACAGACAGCTGTACGCTCGCAACTTAAGCTCCTCCACCTCGCTCTCCACTATTCATGACTCTATTGCCCTCATTCACTCGTAGGTTATGTCGATTTCCTCGCTTGGCAAAAATCAGATGCAGCTGCATGTCATTGTCTGCGTGGGAGCCGCTGCACCTAATGACCAATTCACTAAACTGGACATAAATACGTTCATTTAGAGGGAAGGGGAAAAAATAAACACCCAAGCGGACCGAGTTAAGTTCAGATTTTATTCTCATGGTTTTCGTTTTCTATATTCTTATTGTGAACTTGGCGGAGTCTCGGGTGTGCTGGAGCGTCTCAGAGGCCAGAACCATACGTCGGTGGTGATCTTTTCTCTATTGAGGCCCAGATATTAAAGGTGGAGGCCAGGCACCGTGGCGGCCAGCGCGTCAGCTCCTGGAGGAACAACTTGCTGCCCCATTATTGACGGTAGATTCTTTTATAAGAGCTCTGGATAACGGCCTCTATTAAGACGTATCGTGCAAGCCAGCCCACTATTCAACGCTTCAACCGGCATGCAATGGACCCCGGTTGAGTCCAGTTCCTGGCCTCCTTTCTGTGTGTGGCTCAACTGCCCCAGTGGTCAGTCTCAGTCCAGCCCTTTTCTTTTCCCCTTCCTTTCCCGTGCGTCCTTTTTCATCACGTTGTAGATGTTCTAAGCCGCGCTCGCTTGTCCCACCGAAAGACCTGCTTCCATACCGTTCCTTCGTACACGATAATCTTTTCCTGGAGCCTCAATTTGCGTGATATGAAGATGCTAGCTTGGAAATCATTAAACACAAGGCACAGTAGTTTAGCAGCGAAGGTTAATATTGGTGAGGCTTTTATACATATTTTTAATTAAGATAAATTTCTCGGAGAAGGGTCACCGCTCACTCTGGCCATCTCGCAGAAGAGACCCATTGTCGGGGAACAATCAGCCAGTTGTTTAGAGAGGGTGCGGGCGGTAGCCGCTCCCCACGCCCTTGCACATGCCCGCCCCGACCACCCCCTACCTAACCCCACACTTCCCATACCTGTCCCCATACATTCATACCTTTTCCATCACTGCCCGCATCCGCTCCATGCTCCTCCACACTTCACATATCTGCCCGCACGCACCCTATGCCTACGCCGCCTGCTGCTTGTCTGCCCGCCCCTCCGCGTCCGTCCACTCACCAGCCATGTCTGCCGCCACGCAACGGACATTCATCCCTCTCCATATCTACACGTCCACATTTACTACCACACCGCCACAACAATGCGAATGCCTCCACGCTCCACTCCCCTTGCTCGTCCATACCTGCCTCCACACTGGCCATATCTGCCACTCCTACACCATTCAGTTCTGCACACTCATAGTTGTCTTCCCATCTCCATACCTGCCTGTCTTAGCCTCCAAACACATCCCCAGTTTTCTTGCATGCCGCTCTATTGTGTGCATCTGCTCGCATGCATGTATAACTGATGTACACTTTCTTAAACCTCCCGCATTTTAAAGACTTATGGCTAAACATCATCGTTCTCTAGCATGAGATTGACTTGATCAGCATTTACAAGGTTTAGTGTGTGTGTGTGTGTGTGTGTGTGTGTGTGTGTGTGTGTGTGTGTGTGTGTAGGAGCAAGGACCTTCCCATACTTCGCGCCTCCTTCCCATCATTCTCAGTAGCCGAGGGTTTTCTCACCTTGACCTCCTGGCCTGGTAAATACGATGGGGTGTGATGGTGTCCTTCCCTTCCTTCCTCTCCTGTACCTTTTTTCTTTCCATCATCCTCAACCCTCTACTCACCTTTACCCTTTCTTCCTACATTGTTTTGTGCAAGTCTCTATTTATCATTTCCGTGACTTCAGTGTTGTTTTAAATGCATTCCTGTCTGTGGCAACATCGTAGTAAGAATGTGAAGCGTGTCTATAATCAATTGTCTCCCCTCTGTGTTGACGCATAAGCTCATCCTATTCCCGCCACATAAAACTGCGCCTCGCCACACCACTCATATCTTTACTCTCGCAGTGTTCTTTCCCCGTCCCTCCCTACCTAGCAATTATAACCTAAAGTAATAACCATCCCCATACACGAGCACGCCGCTAGGTATAGCAACGTGACTCGGAATGGAGAGATAAAACCGCATATGGTCAATAAAGAAAGAAAAAGAAGCACTTTCACTTTACCAGTTTTGAATCGAATAAGTTATTTGTGCTTTTGATTAGTGTATAGTTAATCTACGACTTATTTTCTCGCATTGTTTGTACAGAATAATTATAAGTTCAACGCGTGCCACCACAATTCCCACTTTGCTGGCTCTTAATTCGCTGTGTTAAAGTGAACCTTTTAGAATACATCCGCGTACAAGTTGTTGGAGTGTAACGGGTCGTGGGTGTTGGAGGAGGTCCATGAGGGGCGTATCGAGGGACGAGGCTTAGGCAGGGAGGCAACGTGGTCTGGATACTGGGATGGAATAGAGTGAGAAAGTGGAATTGGTGTGCGGCATGGGAGTGAGTAAAAAACGAGAAAATAGTTCCACGAGAGAGAGGCAGGCGACTGAAGCGAGACTTTCAGAGGTTGCTGATTAAGGAGTTGGAGCAAGGTAGGGAATACGAGAGGAAGGGGAGGAAAAGAAGGGGGAGGGAGGACAGAAGGGAAAAGGGACGAAAGTGGCAGGGGAGGAAGGAGGGAGAACATCACAAATCCCAGGGAGACCATCCCTTAAGACTTGCATACCCGAGCAATCAAGCATGACAGGGAGTCACGTCCTATGCTATTCACTCCAATGACTCTCAGACGGTAATAAAGGATTATCACTTTACTTACATCTTTGCTCGCATCACGACGATAAATGCATGCGACGTGAGTGTGCAAGAGCGGTGTGTTTGAGATCAGCATGAGCCGTACTGAGTGGGGTATCAGTGTTTTGATCAGTGGTGGTTGCAATTTTCCTGCCGCCGCCTCCGCTTTGTACATGCTCCAGGTTTTGAGGTCGGCGCGACGCTCAGTTTTCCTTCCTCTTCTGATGAGTGAGCGACCCCTGACAGTGACGCAGGTTGTACACCGCCGGCTCGCATACTGGCCGATATTCGTGTACCAGAGTATAGAGAGAGACACGCAAACAAATATACCATGAAAGGAAGATCACATATATTACTGTGAACAATAACAACAACAACAACAACAAGAACAACAACAACTAGGGACATCAGTACGTACACCTGTCGCTATAGATATGTAATCATACACAAACAAGACTTTGGGGAGGTAAGTGGATATTGAAAGCCTATCGTAACATTACCCAACCTCGCATCCTGTTTGACCTTCATCGCCTTAAGAACAACAAGGACCAATACATCTCACTTGCTGGAAAAATTCTCCTTGCCACCCACTCCTCACTATAGGTAGGCACTTCACGTAGATATATATGCACAATCTAAATCATGTAATTACGTTAAGATGATATAATTATAGAGAACATAAATAAATGTCCGTATACCTATTTCTCATATGTGAGGAAGTGTACCATTTACGCCACAATTGTAAACCGGGTACCTACTGGCTATTTGCTTCACTCAGGCTGCCTTCGTGAAATGAATGTCATATTATTCTCATAGTCTTCTGTAGCATCATTCCCCTGCTTATTTTCTCCTTTGTAGCTTTACGACTGTTCGCGGTCACTGCTTTTCGGAACATACTAATAACAAACGTCTATCAGCCCCGTTACTTAGTCTTGTGCTTTCATTCTATCAATTCATTGGTAACTTATGCACCTTTTCTGCACTCTTCAGCCTACAATCTTGTATACCTTAGCTTAGCAGCAATAGCAGCATCAACAGTAACAACAACAATACTGCAGTCATAGATTTAAGATTCCACCCCAGCATTACACAAAACCCCTTAGTCCTGCAACAGTAAAATTCTCTTCGTTGCTGCAGCGGCGCCAGGGCAGGAAAAGAAAGGCAACACAACACAACAACACCTGAAACAAACAAAAAAAAAAAGACCTCCACCAACACCTTGAAGAAAAAAGAATCTACGTAGGCAGAATTTAAGCAAAAACAAACCACTACCACTAGCAGCCGCAGCAGTAACAACAACAACAACAACAACAACAACAACAACAACAACAACAATACATCATCACAAAACTAAATCGAGACAAGAAACAGACATAAAGATGTTAAATAACAACCACAACAACACCAACAACAACAATAACAATAACAACAACAACAACAACAGCTACATCACAAGCTACACTAGCGGAAATAATGAAAGCCATAGGAATCACACGAGCAGCAGTAGCAGGAGGAGGAGGAAGAGGAGGAGGAGAAGGAGGAGGAGGAGGAGGAGGAGGAGGAGGAGGAGGAGGAGCAGCAGCTGGAGAAGAAGGAGAAGGAGCGGGAGGAAGAGGAGAGAGAGCACGGCGGCAGCATCAGGGGTGGAGGTGGCGGTGGCGCGCGGGGGAGCTGGAGACGCCTGTGTTGACATAAGGTGGCCGCCTCCGCTGACCAAAGCCGTGTCCCGATTCCACTGACTGTGGCCTCTGCTTCCCACACCTGTCCACACAGGGAGAGCCTTGCCGCGTTATTCACACACACACACACACACACACATACTGTATATACATTCTCTCTCTCTCTCTCTCTCTCTCTCTCTCTCTCTCTCTCTCTCTCTCTCTCTCTCTCTCTCTCTCTCTCTCTCTCTCTCTCTCTCTCTCTCACACACACACACACACACACACACACACACACACACACACCTGCCGCAGCTGTAGCCACCACCAGTGAGGTCGTCGCCAAACTCGTCACTGGTGTAAATCTTCTCGCGGGGGAACGTTACACGCTTCATTACCCATCATACATTTGCACATCAACACACAATTGTCGCCGGGGCAGCCTCAATCAGTCCCTGTAATTGAACGGTTATTTAGTATTGATCACAGGTGTGGGTGGGGATGGCGGACGGTCACTAGATGTGGATGTGTGGATGTGCCCTCCTGCAGGGTCACGAGGGCGTCCATCCAGCTCCCCCTCCGCGCTGCAACACATCACCGTCAAGT
Organism: Scylla paramamosain; assembly: GCF_035594125.1. Taxonomy (NCBI): domain Eukaryota; kingdom Metazoa; phylum Arthropoda; class Malacostraca; order Decapoda; family Portunidae; genus Scylla; species Scylla paramamosain. The sequence continues at coordinate 729,286 of NC_087162.1, read as the reverse complement.
CCTCTGCCGCCGGTAACCCCTGTGCGAGTGCGTGCTCCTGTAGGGATGGACGCACGGGGCAAGGGAAGGGGAGGAAAGGGATCTCGCCACCGCCCTGAGACGAAGCCAAGGTTTGCGTTGGGACGCGGGTGTTTGGGGACCATAATGATAAGTAAAATATTATGTAAACACGGCTATGCGCTGGGAGGGACATTAAAAGAAACACTGCATCAAAGTCACAAATATATACACTGCCTATGAATGTTTACCACGTATATTGGTTGTATTTTATTAATGAACGAGCTTTTGGTGTGCATCTCATTACTAGCAAACTCATACGCGGCGTGGCGCGACGCGGCGCTGGACATCTGAAATTGTGGAAGAGAAAAGAAGGATCGAGGAAATTTTCCGGTATGAAATTATAATAATAATAATAATAAATAACACGTTTAATTTCCACGCGTTTTCATTTATGAATGTTGATATTTCATTTACATTTTCCATTAATACATCTTCACAGCAATTTCAGTAAACTTAGACATTTTTTTCCTTCAATCAAATGCCAAATCCCTCAAGGGGCCGTCAGTTGGGTTTGCATTACTAACGAGATAGAGGAAAAAAAGTCTAATTTTATCCGCAGATCACGTCACTACAGGAAGGAAAATTTTGTAGATTATTCTTAGAGTCCTGTGTCGGAACTCTTTCAAGACGTTCCCGTTTGGTACCCGAATCACGTCCCCGGGGAGCTGCTGGACTTTTCTTGCTTCCTCTTGTGTTATTATTTAATCCTGAAAAAAGAGTAATCTCTTAAACGCGACTTAATGCCACATTCATTTACGTTAATAAATCACAGTCTTCCTTTCGAGCCAGTGCTTGGAGTCACATGACGTGGAATGCAAGCTGTCTGAGCATATTTTTTTCGTTTTGCCTTACTTTACAGCTTTTTGTTACTGATTGTCATCTCTCTTATCTATCCGCCTCTTTTTCCATCCCTCCTTCCTTCCATCCACTCCTCTTATCCCACCCTCCCTCACGTCTCTGTCTGCTCGTCGCCTCTCTGTTCTCCTGTCTCCGCCAAGCAAATCAGTCAAAAATGGCAGTAAAAGTTGGGATCACTTGACCGGTAGGGCGAGACGGGCCGACCCTTGACAGACTCTTGACAGATTGATGGTGTTTGCCCGCCATAATGACACATATGATGTATCCTGACTGGCCCGGCCCTTGTCCCACTGACGTTATAAATATTCACCGACTGCTATCGTAGTGGACATAGGACTTTATTTTTTATCTTTTCACCTCTATATATTTTTTTCTTATTGAACGACGAACAGAAGAGGGGGAGGAGGAGGAGGAGGTGGTGGTGGTAGTGGTGGTGGTGATGGTGGTGGTGGTGGAAGAGGAGTACGGAACTGAAGAGGGTAAAGAAAGAAGAGTTTACTACGAGTATAAAAGGAGTCTGAGAGTAACGTTGCACAGGACAAAAAGTATCACTATCGTGTGTCATATGCACGTCACTCTTGTCCCCACACGATGATGAACGTAAAGTAGCCAAAGAAAACGTAGCACCGTACTATTTCTTGAGTCAGTGCCAACAAAGCCATTCTCTTCCCGTTTTCTCTGGACTGTTTCCATTATGTTTGTTTGCTTTCTACTTTTCCCCTCGCTCCCTTCCTCTCCCTTTCCCTCCCCTTGTTGGAAACCTTACTGCAGTAGAATCAAGAAGACACCCAGCATGTGTAGTGTATTTTTCTCTTGTCATTCATATTATATGCATTATGTTTATTTAACGTCATTTGAAATTCATTACTAAGAAATTGCCTTTCTTTGATGGAGGGTACGTGGCCGCGACCCGAGGATCTTTTCTTAATGGGAAGAAAATAGCATGTTGCAACAAAATGGTCACATTTTGTCGTAGCAATGTGTTTATCCACCTGCCTGCTCGGGGGTTTTTAAAGCCATTTCTCTGCTCGGGTGTTGTTTAGTCCCAGCACTACCACAGTCTGCTGCACTCAAGTTAAACGACGCCCTGCAACCACCCACTGCACTCGTAAAATATTATCCTCATCTCGAATGTTGTATGTCTCTGAGCATGACGGATGAGTGATTAGAGAGGTTTTGAATGTTACGAACACACAGAAGTGCACTTAGTACCATAAATTGTCACAGGCAAACACCATAAAAGACGTACGACTTGCCTCAGCCACTCATCCTCGTTAAAAAGGCGTGACGGCACTAACATTATAATTCTATGGAAAACATATCTCATAGACTTCAATATATACAACTCAGTGTGTGTATAGGTATATTTAACGCTGAGGGTCATTCACCCATATGGTCTCGATTATTCTCCTCACTTTCACGTACGTAGCTTAATAATGGCGTGCGGAAGAGGGGAATCAGTGTAATAGTGAAGTCGATACATGTTTCTTATAGCAGCAATCCGCAGGCCTTCAGCGGCAGCGCTCGCCAAATTATCCGGCAAAGACCCAGGTCATTCGCTGCGTCGATGACCCTCGTCGCTCCTCTCGCTCGTCCTACATTAATTGCTCATCAACTTATGCCAATAATATCCACCTAATCTGGAAGAAACAGAAATTGCACCCTTTCATATTCCTGGCTGTATGAGAGAGAGAGAGAGAGAGAGAGAGAGAGAGAGAGAGAGAGAGAGAGAGAGAGAGAGAGAGAGTGTGTGTGTGTGTGTGTGTGTGTGTGTGTGTGTGTGTGTGTGTGTGTGTGTGTGTGTGTGTGTGTGTGTGTGTGCATTGGTGACACACAATTGCACAATCACAAAAACACAAACACCTGCTTCATAATCCTTTACCTGCAGTTTCTCTCGCTTTCTTCCATCTCACAAACACCACGTGACCCGCGAATTATTGTGCTAAGCCTTCGCGTCCAGTGAGGAAGGAAGGAAGGAAGGAAGGAAGGAAGGAAGGAAGGGAGGTGTTGCTTGCGAGAAGAGTGACCGGGTAGAGGAGAGAACAAAGAGCTTATGCGCATTGAAATAATTTTGAATAAGACCGATGAAAGAGATAATGAAGATAGTATGATAACAATAGACAAATGGGAGGAGATAAAAAAAAAGGAACACGGATCAGTAACAAAAGAATGGAAAACAGATGCAGGAGATAGGGTATAGGAGAAAAAGAAAGGGAAGGAGTAAAAAACAGACGAGAGGAGAGAGAGAGAGAGAGAGAGAGAGAGAGAGAGAGAGAGAGAGAGAGAGAGAGAGAGAGAGAGAAGGGGGTAGGGTGTGCTCTTTGTGCTGCCTCAGTAACACACAGGTCATCTCCGTGGCAGTGTTCCGCTCACCGCTTGACGTTGACAGATTACACGTCTTTGGCTGAGAATACTTGCATTTTTTTTTTTTTCACGCCTTTTTAAAGAGTTTGTATTTTCCTCCGCTTCTCCTGTATCTCATTATCTATAAGCCTACGTATTTTTCGTGTTTTTATTCCTAACTCGGGCAGGATTTGTGTATTGTTCTCCTAAGTACCATTTTTTTTGTATGTTTTTTTCTTTCTTTCTTTCTTTTTTTTTTTTTGAGTAAGGTATTTTCTCTTCTTATTTTGAGGAGGTGAATTGAAATATGTATAGATTGTCATCGAGTGTCCAGAAAAAAAAAAAAAGCCCAAATTCTTCCACAATTTACCTTGGAATCTCGGTTTTCCTTCGCAGTACACGTGTTATCTTCCTAATTTTTTAAAGCGAATACTTTCCAGAAATGAAAAAAAAAAGTTTCTATTCCTTCCTTTGCTTTCACTTCCTCCCTCTCAGTCCCACACAATATCTAAATTTCACCCTTATTAGTCTTTATTTTTCGTTCCCTGTTCAATCATTTTTATTTTTTCCCTTTCCCAACTCACAACTTTCTCGTATTTCCATCTCCTTGTTCAATCTGTAATCCCCAATTGAGCATCTAGTAATTATGGGATAAAATAAATCATCAGGTAACGTGTGTGTGTGTGTGTGTGTGTGTGTGTGTGTGTGATGAGAAAGGTGGGAGGATGATGGGCAAGCACCGATCCCTCTCCCTCTTTCCTCTCCCTACCGTGTTTCTTTTTACATTTCCTCTTGTCTCCCTCTACCTCCTCCTGTTCCTCCTCCTCCTCCTCCTCCTCCTCCTCCTCCTCCTCCTCCTCCTCCTCCTCCTCCTCCTCCTGCTCCTCCTCCTCCTCCTCCACCTCCTCCTCTTTCCTCCTCCCTCCTCTTTCCTCCTCCTCCTCCGCTTCATATTTCTATTGCTTCTGCATGTTTCACCTTTAGCTCTCTCTCTCTCTCCTTCTCCTCTCTCTCTCTCTCTCTCTCCTCTCTCTCTCTCTCTCTCTTCTCTCATCTCTCTCTCTCTCTCTCTCTCTCTCTCTCTCTCTCTCTCTCTCTCTCTCTCTCCTCTCTCTCTCTCTCTCTCTCTCTCTCAGCACGTGCCCTTGTTGTCCTCTCTTCCTTGGTCCGTCTCTCTTCCTCTCCTTCGATCCCTTCTCGCTCCTCCTCCTCCCTCCATCTCTCTCTCTCTCTCTCTCTCTCTCTCTCTCTCTCCTCTCTCTCTCTCTCTCTCTCAGGCGGGAGGGATGAAAATGTCAATATCGTAAGCGAAAAAAGGGATGGATTCCAAATATTAGGCCAACACTATAAAAATGTCCGGTGTGGAGAGTACACAAGGCGCATTCCAAAGTCCACACGGTCAAAATTAATAATTATTGGAAAATACGTCTTCGGAATTCAACATACGGGGTTTAGATATAAGTCTCAGATGCCCTCACCTCTCTGACGTCACCACCTGTGAGGAAGACCTGCAGGAGAAATGTGAGGGGTCATGTAGCACTGTTGCGTTAGTCCTTAGACTGAGGGTTTCATGTATGACTCAGAGGCCCTTACCTTCTGTCACTACCTCTAAAGATGACCTGAAGGTGAAGGGTTATATGGATGGTATTGCATGAGATACCCTTATCTTCAGTCCCTCTCTTCTAAGAAAGGCCTGGAGGAGAACATAAGGGATTTTAAAGTATTCCTGCGTCAGTTTCCCTTACGTCCTTTCCCTGTAAGGAGTGTCGGGTACCTTTGCTTCACCTCAGCACCTCTAATAAGACCTGGAGACGAAAGGTGGAGGATTATATAGTATTTGTGTCTTAGCCTGAGTCTTCCTCATAAAATCTTTGCTTTTTTACCATGAAGAGCTTAGTAAAGGAAAGATGGTGACAAAAAACAGCAGTGTGACAAAAAAAAAAAAATGTAAATTATGTAAATGAGCGCATACAGTATAATTACGTAAGGTCTATAACACACACACATCTGAACACACACACACACACACACACACACACACACACACAAAGGGATGCGTATAAAGAATTAATGCCTCAATCACGTTACTATTCTGGAAATGCCACCGACCCAGAAGTCACCATAGTCGCTCCTTCCTCTTCCTGCTCCTCCTCCTCCTCCTCCTCCTCCTCCTCCAGACCCCATTACCCTGCAGAGTGCGAGGAGAAAGAAAAATAAAGGCGTCTTGGGCATTTTTTTTCCCCTTTCCTCCTCCTGCATTCCCTTCAGGCTTTTCCCTCCCTTCATTCTCTCAACACAAACTTCCCACAACTTCTTTCCCTCGACACCTAATCTCACCATCGCCTCGTTTCTTATATACTTTTCACGCCGAATTATTAGTTTTCTTATCTTTTCTCATCGTCTTTCTTTTTTCTTTTTTTTTTCTTCGTTTCTTCTTTTTCTTCATTTTTTTTTTTATTTTTCATTCTCGTTGCCGTCGTCGCCTCCTTTGCTCCTTGTATTTCTCTCTCTCTCTCTCTCTCTCTCTCTCTCTCTCTCTCTCTCTCTCTCTCTCTCTCTCTCTCTCTCTCTCTCTCTCTCTCTCTCTCTCTCTGCATCTGTTCATCATTTCATATACGTCTATCTTACTGTTTGCTTATTTACCTTTATATTTATTTATTCACATATACCGCTATCTATTAATCAATCCGAGACACACACACACACACACACACACACACACACACACACACACACACACACACACACACACACACACACACACACAACTTTTTTTTTCCATTAACCCTATTCAGACTTCGAAACTTCACTTTTTTTTTTCCTTTTTTTTCTCTCGCCTAAAATAAAGCATTTCCTTCCGTCACCACCTCACGTCCCCACTCACAGCTAACACTGTCCCTATTCTCCTCTCTCTCTCTCTCTCTCTCTCTCTCTCTCTCTCTCTCTCTCTCTCTCTCTCTCTCTCTCTCTCTCTCTCTCTCTCTCTCTCTCTCCCTCCCTGACCACCACAACACAACATCCACCGCGCACCATACCTATCTACCTACCTCCTCTTCTCCTTCCCTCTTTTCACCACTGTCAACAGCCCAGCATTCCCTCCACTGCACCTCCGACCAGCCAGCCAGTCAGTCACCAGCGGTCCAGTGTTCCCTTCTGGGCGGGTCAGGGCCGAGGCGAGCCTGCTGGTCTTAACGTACATGTTCGCTCATTATCACCAGCGGGTATTGTTAATCTCCGCTTCTCCCAGGTCAATATTTGCGGCACAATGGGGAAAATTATGCAGTTGCTTCGTTTTTTACGCAGCCGTTTTGTTTACACTCTGGAAGGGGACTGGTAGGGGTGTATGGGGGGATGGCTGGGGAGGAGGCAGAGAGGGAGGAGCCAGGGTCGAGAGGAGTAGAGGCTCTGGGAGTATAAAGAGGGAGAGAGAGAGTGAGTGAGTGAGGGAGAGAGTGAGTGAGGGAGGGTGGTCATTACGCGACCGGTAGGGTTGAGTAGGGAGGAGTAAGGAGGAAGACGACACACACACACACACACACACACACACGTTAGGTCCCAGCAGTCCTCGGCGGCTCGAGGGCCTCTTAGACACTTCCTTGATAGACTTATGTGAAAGACTGTCGTTAGTTGCCAATTCTTCGATGCTGTTTCGTCCTTGGGTTTATTCGTGTGTTGTGTCTCTTCTTCCTGTCGCCTCTTCCTTCCCGCCGCGAGGTGCGACTTGACAAAACGCGTTCGTTTATTGAAAAAATGATGTACCGTTCCTGCGCACTATTGTTGTAATAAGCTAATTTACTTTCTATATAGTGGTGAAAAAAAATGCTAATAATGACTTCAAATAATCATGCTAGAGAAGATTATATTCATTAGCAGGTGTTCGCTGAATTCCATCGCTGACAAGACATGTAACTTTTATTTTCTATCTAGTGCTTAAAAAAGGTATGCAACATTTTACGGAATAGTGGGAAGGATGGAGTTTGGAGGGGTGAAGGGAGAGGGAAGGGAGGCACTGCTTGGTAGAGGGGGAGCAGGAGAAGGAAGAGGAGGAGGAGGAGGAGGAGAGGAGGAGGAGGAGGAGGAGGAGGAGGAGGAGGATCACAAAGTAGGGTCCCTCCCATATACATTCAGCTGATGAGCTTACTTTAAGAGAAATTACTGTGTGTGTGTGTGTGTGTGTGTGTGTGTGTGTGTGTGTGTGTGTGTGTGTGTGTGTGTACTGAACTTCATCAAGCTTTCATTTTCAAGGAATACATTTAATATAGCATGTTGTATACACATTACTGTTTTCAAGGAAGTAAAGCAAATGTCTTCCACACATTCTACCCCCTCTCATTTTATAACCTTTATCGTGTTCTAGAAGGGAAAGAACCGGCAAGTAAAACGATAATTTATTACTGTATTAAGATATTCCTGGTTTATCGTTCACATCATACTTACTTTTTTTTTTTTCATGCATAACACCGACGAAGTTCAAGCCAGATATCATTCCCCTCGCGTCTAAGCTCCCCAGGCCTCACCGCCGCCTGGTCTCCGTGTTCCCTTCTTGGTACAACTTTAACCGTACAGCCTCCGCTCAGTCTTTCAGTCTTTCCCCCGCCGATCCTTGCCACGAGCTTCCTGCGGCACAAAACACCACCACCAGCAACACATCGTAACACAAATTGCCGCCGCGTGACTTGATATCCCCGGCGAACGAACGCACACAATACACCGCGATGTTAATCTCTGTATGCAGCTCAGCACAATGCAATCACAGAAGCATAAGGAAGCGATTTAACTCCTCAGGTGTCGCTTTTTCACGTGTGCTTCAGGCCGGACAGGGAGTACGAAGGTTCATTTAGCATCGGACGGCGTGAAACGGTATCATCATTACCTCTTACAAGGCCTGCTTCTGTTACTGCCTCGCTTGATGCCATTACTCCAGCGCCCCCACTCGTCTCCTCCGTGCCTCTGATAGCTGTCACACAAAGTCTCAATCTCGTGCTTGGTATCAATGACCTCATGCAGTTTCCCGTCTCATGCGTTACATAATATTTAGTCATGAGTGGTAAATATATTTCCGAGATTTCTTTATGTCTCTTCCCTGCATGTCGATACCTACCAAGGATTTCCGTGGTGTTACGACTGTAAGCAGATGACAAAAAAACAGTGATCCTCTAATTGGCCTAAATGTTCTCCTCCCTGGTGTCTCTTTTAGTTTTCCTTAACCAAGAAGTGGCGCAATCCTTTTTTTTTTTTTTCCCTACTTACCTCCTCCTTTTCCTACTCTTCCTCCTCCTCCTCGTCCTCCTTATCGTTCCTACCACAAAAAATAACCTGTTGCAAAGTTCTAGAAGTGTTTTGCATACTTATTTTTTGTATTCATATATTCTCGGTTTTTACACACACACACACACACACACACACACACACACACACACACACACACACACACACACACACACACACACACACACACACACACACACACACACACACACACACACACACACACACCTAACGACAGCACAGTAATTAAGCACGTGCGTGTGCGTGTGTGTGTGTGTGTGTGTGTGTGTGTGTGTGTGTGTGTGTGTTTGTCTTCTTTTTTCTAATCATCTTCATCCCCATCAGCACGTTACGATACCTTATCTAATCACAGACCACTTGCACTGTGTCAACATCACTTTCATTTCACCTTCACTTGGGCTCCTTTTACTATTAAGTCCTTCCCTTCCTTAACCTGTATTTCCTTGACCTCTTCCCTCCTCTTCCTCTTCATCTTCGTTCGCGTCTCCGTCCTTATCTTGTGCATTCTGCTTGCCTTCACCCTTGTCATCACCGTCGTTGTCCTTGTCGTCCTCGTCTTCATCCTCCTCCTCAGTTTCCTTCTCCTTTTTCTCCTGTTCATTCGCAGTATCCCTTTTATATTAGATTGAATCAGGTGGAGAATTCCTTTAATGCGCGAAGTATGTGAGGAGGGCGAGGTGTTGGCACGAGAGACAAACGGACAACACAAAACCTCCATCAAATCACTTCAATGCATGGCGCTTCACTCATCTTACCCGTGCATCGCCTCCTTGAGCTTCCCTAACCCTTCCCACCCGTACCTGCCATATAGACTATACCTGAGAACTGATACCCTAGCCGAACAAGTATTAGGATTTATTACGCATCGATCTGAGAAGTTAAGGGATTATTTCATGAAGAGTTTGCTGACTACTAACACTCCATACTGATAGTGAAACAAATAGAAGTCATTATACGACTATATCAGTAGTTAAAGAAGAATTCCATGATGAGCTTGTTGAGAAATAGTACTTCAGAATAAGTAAAAAAAAAAAAAAAACAGACATCACCATATGTTCATATCATTAGTTAAGAGACTATGCCACGGAGACCTTGCTTGTTCTTTTCATTATATGATGATGGCAGCAGCTAAGAGGCTATCAAGACACTTCAGATTACGGCATGCACCGGTCTCATTGCTCACAATCAACATTACTTATCCTTTCTTCAACGCTGTCTCACGTTCACACAATGGTAACAATAAGCAAAAAAATACGGCTGACAAATTAGAGAATGGATATATGTAAAAGGTCAGATGGTCCCTTCAGGTTCCAGCCCTTCATGACCTCCGTTAGCCACTCTTACCCAATGAAGAATAGGCAAAAATGCGGGTGACAAATTAAAGAATGAAAATGTACGAAGACAGATGCCCCTTCAGGTTTCAGGAAGGAAGGAAAGACTGATGAATACGAGGGAGTTCTTTGGTGAGGACACTGGGAGAGGAGGAGGAGGAGGAGGAGGAGGAGGAGTGGAGAAAGGGAAATATTACGCAGAACGGAGGGAAGAAAGTTATAGTATCCCTCATAACTCACATCAAAACTGAAGAGAGAGAGAGAGAGAGAGAGAGAGAGAGAGAGAGAGAGAGAGAGAGAGAGAGAGAGAGAGAGAAACATAACTGTGTCAAATATTGGAAAGCTCAAAGGAAAGGAGAGGAAGTTGGTAAATGTTTTTCGTGGGTAAGAGAGAACATTTGACAGATTAACGGGAGTTGGAGCAAGATATTGGTTGGTGGCGGGAAGGAATGAGGGGGAGGGGGAAGGAAGGAAGGAAGGAAGAAAGGGGGGAAGAGAAGGAGGAGGAGGAGGAAGAGGAGGATGAGGAGGAGGAGGGGGAACCTAACTGCCAATAATTCCATAAATAACATAAACCCTGTACCTCAGAAGAATGATGTATGAGCCTCTCTCTCTCTCTCACACACACACGCACACACACACACACACACACACACACTTTATAATACAATCTTCTGTTTTCTATTTCGGATTCTATTTGTACTATCACTTATAAGTAGTAATATCCATAGCATTAGTTATAACCAATATTATTAGTATTAATATTAATGTTGTAGTTATTGATATTATAACCCTCGTCACCCATGAGGCTTGGAACGCATGTGTCCTTGGCTCGTGTGTGAAAGTGTTACCAGAATGGGCAGAGGAGAGGGACTGGGGACTCTCTTAACAGGCCATTCATTCCTTAGACTCAAGGAAGGACGCGAGCTTCATTATATTTGATTTGTGTTTCCATATGTTGCTTATGTATTTATTTTGCTATGTTCTTACTTATAATTTTTCTTGTTTTTTTTTTTTTTTGTTTTTTTTTAGATGGAGCTTTACTTTCCCTGGGTCCTGGCAAGCTGTGCATATTTTTTTTTACTATTGTTGTATTATTATTATTATTATTATTATTATTATTATTATTATTATTATTATTATTTTATCATTACTATTATTATTTGTATTATCATCATTATTTGCATTTCCATTTACTTTATTTTAAATATATGATTTTAGTCATGCTTTCATGAAGTTTTACTTTTTTAGTTCTAAAATTGCATTGTTTTGTTTTGTTTTGTTTTGTTTTGTTAAGATTTTTTTTTTTTTGTCTTTACAGGTGTTGGTGGTTTTGGGAAAAATTAATTATTTTCCTGTAAAAGTAGTGAATTTCTTCTATGCATTTCATTCTATTTTTTCTTCTTCTTTCCCTTTGGTGTTTTCTTCTCTTTCTGTTGTGGTTCAGGTCTTTGGTTGAATTTGCTAAGCTCTTTCTAAGTGAATGCATACATCACAATGCGAACATTTAGCTGGAATTCAATATTTCTATTAGTTTTAGTAAATCTGGATGCATACATAATATTTTATCTAATACTTCATTCACTAGAAAACTTAATAGTTTTCCTCTCACTTTTTTTTTTTCCACACTCACGTATTACTCATGAAACAAACCATAAACATTTCTTCTATCGGATGTTTGCGCTGATCTCTGTTCTGCTTTACATTTAATGTCTGAAAACATTTTTGCAAATATGCTTGCATGACTTCGCCTTCTGAATTCTTGAATGATCTTAAATGCATACTCTTCCTTTATTGCGTCCACTGCTATGTACAACAAGTATTGCCTTTCAAGCATGGGGAACGGGAGCTATTCTGTTACCTTTTTGCGCCACCACGACAGTCCTCGCCCACCCCATTGCTGAG
>NC_087162.1:695000-712500 GCF_035594125.1 Scylla paramamosain | reverse complement strand
CCACTTTTCTGCGAGACACCGAGGGAGGTGCGGTAAAAAACTGGTCGTTGGCCACGGTCCGAACCATCTATGGTGGGCACGAACGAAATCAAACTTATCTTGAGTAGTGTGTGATGGTGTGGGATTGGCCCCTCTTGGCCCGACGCGGCGCTACTGGCAGGTGAAGGGCCGCCAGCGTCCCAACACAGCGCCACAGACTAAGTCCCGCATCCCGCTCGCTACCGCCAGTGAGTGTGCTGCCCCACCACACTGTCACCCGGGGAGTGAGTGAGTCAGCGGCCAGCCAGCCAGCAGCGGCACGCCAGGCAGGGACACAAGCAGCGGCAGTAGCCAGCCTCGCCATGTGATGCTGAGTTGCTCATTCATCATCTCTTCCGCTCTCAACCAAAGATCGGCCGTGTACCCACGCCAGCAGACGCCTACCTGATCCCATACCAAAGATTCTGGGACAATCATGTTCCATAGTGACTTAACCAAGTGATATTCGAGAAATGCCAAAAAAGTGTGACGAACTTTTATAGTGGACTTTACCTTCTTGAAAAATATGAACTTTACGTAAGGCAGAGTCCAAGGTGAGCGAGCCCAGACCCACAATAAGTTATAGAAAAGTGCGCCAAGGAAGGCGTTGGTGAAGTTGCTGTGCAAGACGCGCCAAGTCGGGAAGTCTCACCCCGAAGACTTTAGTTCCCCGCCTCGACGTTCGAACCACTGCTGCTCGGCCATCGCACCACGATTGTCCTCGTCTTTACCATTATGGCGATGGCTGCGATGTCAACGACGATGGGACAACAATACCGCTTCAACTCCTTCAACCCAATGTCATCTTTCAACTCCTTCAACTCCCAGCACATGAATTGGGCTCCGGAGCCAATGGCGTGCTCGAAGGTGACGGACAAACTGGTAAACGAGCTTCAGGTAGCGTGCCCAGTGTGCATGTTTGTACCCACGCTAAATTATGTCATAAGGTAGATCTTGGGTCACCCTGATAACGTGCTGACGGTAAATGAAGGGCCCCGAAAACTTCCAGCTCCCACCCTTACCCTACAAACAAACACCTAGCGAGCACCGTGCAGTATTCTGGTAAGATAGGAAGTAATTTTGTGTCCCAGGCCGACGACGCGTGCCAGTCCGAGCCTCAGAAAGCATGTATGAGTCCACACGACACTTAAGCACATCTCAGGGAAAATCAGCCGCCAACACACATTTTTTATTAGATACTGCAACATTCATCTCCCCGTGGTTGGTTTATTTAGCGTCCCTCGCGGGCACATACACATCTATATTCAAAGGTGTCATCTGTCGTTCCCGATTCTAGGTCTTCATAAAAACTCAGTAACGTCATTAATTATAAAAACAGCGCTATTAATTATTAGAAAATGCAGAAAGTCAATGAACAACGCGCCTATTTTAAAAGGGTGCAAGTTGATTTTGTTGTGATAGATTATTTAAAGTAAAAGAAATTTGACAATATTTCTAACGCTGAGAAGTGATGACGGAAAGTGTTTCTTGGTGTCAGCCCGGCGACAGCCTTAGTATTCTTAGTTCAGTAGAAATAATACAGTATTATCTCGCAGAAAAAAAAATGGCAACTAACATAATAAAATTTTTACCGTGAACATGTCCGCGCTGGTGTGTTCTTACTGCTACAACTCTTTCATACAACTATTAATTATCAGGAAAATTATGTTAATGAGTGATGATTTATACGTATATATATCCACGTATCTATGTATTTGTACGTGTAATTGCCAGTGTACTGTTGTGTAAACATTTCACTGCAAACGCTTATCAATTTCATCGATGCTGGAGGAGGAATTTAAATACTGTACAGATAGAAAATATATTCCTTCCTAAGCCGGAAAACCACAACGATGAATTATTTAGGCCAATAGTAAACTAGCTGTGATCATTAAAGTGTTATCAAGTCAGAGTATAGGAAGCTGAATAATATAAACAAGTGCACAAAAAATTACGCCCGGGTCAGCGTAATCTGCAAACATTTTAGTACAATAAAGGACTTCATATTTCACAGTGCGTCCCACAACGCGTACAATACTAAAGAGATTGTGCGAGTGCGGCCATCCTCCGGCCGCCGCTTTATGCTACACAGTGTAACCATCAGCACCGCTCCCGCAAACTGACCGCTTTATAATAGAATCCAATCCCATTCAGAGAGCGAGTCAGATCCGGCGTTTTGTCGGGGTCCAGCGCGCCAAGCAGCGTGGAGGCAGCCGGCCGCTCCCGCCCAGCAGAGCGCAAAGAGCATTATATTACTCGCCACCCAAGACCGCCCACCCGCTCTAATACGTGCAAACATCGCGCTTCATACACAGTGTCCTATTATTGCTCACTCTCTTGCTGAATTTGGCCGGTCGGCCGGTCCGTTGGTCACACTCCCCGGGCGCAAGGCGGTGTGCCGCCGATGGTACCGGTGGTGGTGGTAATGGTGAGGCATGGATTAGTGGTGAACAACGGCGGTGATATGGTGGGGGAGGGGAGCGGAGAAGCCTCAGCGAGATAGAGGTACTGTAGGCAGCGGACGACCGCGGGTTGGACAGGGGGGTAGGGGACGGACCAGGCGGGAGGGAGGACAGCAGTGGGACAGAGGTGGAGAGGGGAGGCGATGTGCGATTCTGTCAGGAAAATAATAGCAAAGATACTGTTTGTGGCAACACTGTACGCAATAATAAAAAGGGAACAAAAATATTCATACTCATATATTGTAGGGAGGAATTCGGTAATAGAGCAAAGATGAACGAGCCTCAAGTTATTAAGTAAGTTGGCAGGTGTTGTTGTTGGGTTAGACAGAGAGAGAGAGAGAGAGAGAGAGAGAGAGAGAGAGAGAGAGAGAGAGAGAGAGAGAGAGAGTATTATCACTGTGCTTATCTAACAAAAGATAAAATTGAAAACAGAAAACAGCTGTGAAAGTGAGTCTGGATGCGTGTGAGGAGCAGAGAGCCAAGGGGACGAGTGAGTGTTCTCGCGGCTGTTGCTTTTGTTGTATTGAAGGTTAGTGGTGTGGGTTATCTGTCCCCTGAATGATGCATTGACATTATCCACGCCACACCTCGCTCAGTCCAGACTTGCTTGGATTGTGACGTTGAAGGAGCGGACATTTGCCGTCAAGCGCCCGTGTAGCGCTCCCAGGTGTGGCTCCGCGCTCCTTACCTTTCAAACCGGTTCCAATTCATCTGCATAGTTTTTATAGCGTACTTTATCCGTAAGTAACGTTTTGAAACAATGTACATGTGTTTGTGACGCTTTTTCTACAAAATTCGAAAACATATGCACCCCAATGTGTGTGTGTGTGTGTGTGTGTGTGTGTGTGTGTGTGTGTGTCTGTGTGTGTGTGTGTGTGTGTGTGTGTATATATATATATATATATATATATATATATATATATATATATATATATATATATATATATATATATATATATATATATATATAGACACACACACACATTCACCGTAAATCCCTCTTACTCCCTATTTATGTCACGTTAACGGGCGGGAAGTGGCAAGGGCGTTATTTGGGCGAGCTAAGCATGTCACTTGATCCCTTCCTTAGCGGCACACTCTCCGAGGCTCTGACGGTCCAAACGCCGCCGACGGTGCCGCCTTCCCGTGCTGAGATGCTCACAGCGGCGGGGCGGCGGCACCAGCCCTTTCTAGCGACGGCCGCGGTACCATTGGCCAAGAATAATGAAAATCCCTTACCTAAGCGGAGAGAAAACCTTCATTACGGACTCGTATTTTCTAACGCCCTTTAACTACTAACGAGAATTGGACGCGGCGCCGCTTTTGTGTGTGTGTCTTTGTGTGTGTGTGTGTGTGTGTGTGTGTGTGTGTGTGTGTGTGTGTGTGTGTGTGTGTGTGCGTGGCTGGTTGTTGGTGTTTGCAAAGCAAGGTCAAAACACATGAGATGGTCGTGTGAAGTGTTTCTCCGTCGTTTCTTAGACCACTACATGTTGTTTGCACCGCCCTTAGCTCAGGCCATCGTCGTCGCTGATTCTCTCTCTCTCTCTCTCTCTCTCTCTCTCTCTCTCTCTCTCTCTCTCTCTCTCTCTCTCTCTCTCTCTCTCTCTCTCTCATCCCAGATCTCCCATTGGTCTCGTGCCGTCCTCAGCGCACAGTCCCCGTGCATCAGTGTTACGGCTCAAGTTGGTTTTGTTTGGCGTGTTATTTCTTAGATATTTAACATCTCTTGCTAAGTTTGCCGCCAAGGTGCAGGTTAACGCCATTTTTATGATATAATCAATACTTGTTGCCTCTTAATACAGAGCGTAACGCCATGGAATCTTAGTCTTCTTTTAGTTCACCTTTTGTTTCTCATGGACCGTAGCGGGACCATTTATTGGCTTTCAGTTTTTTGCTCCTTTCTGCTGGTGAAGTTTGACAAGATTATTCTTTTCTTAGTACTGTTTTTTTATATGATAATTGTTGGTACTATCTCTGCTATGTACTAATGATACCAGTAATACTAGCACTAATGATAATAATAATAATAATGATAATAATAATAATAATATGGTACAGTCATCCTCATTACTATTATTGCTATTACTCTTACTGAACATCTTCGAGGAATGTAACGCCTCAAGAAGCGTGAGAAGGGAGGTGAGCATTACCTGCACTGGCTAACAGGCGTGGCTTCCTCCACTGGGGTTACATTGCGGCATGGGTAACGCGGCCAGTGGGTGGGACGTCACGCTCAGACTTACTTGTATATGTATTTTTTTTATTTTCCGTGTTCAGTTAGTTAACAGTTCACAAGTTCTTGGCGTTCAAACATTTAGTTGTGTATTTATTTACTCATTATATATTTATCTATTTGATCCAAACAAGGCTACACCACTTCAGTATTTAAGATTGCCTAGCCTAGATGTGTTTTGCTATGATTTACTCGTTGGCTGTCTCAGGGAAACTGTAAGTAATTAGAATTGTGTTTAGGGCATTACAAGGTTGACCCGACGCCGTCCAACGCAAACCCACGCTGCTTATCACGCCGCTCCTCCGCTGTCCAAGTCACGAGCCGCGCACTCGTGTCTTGCCCACCATAAACCATAAAAAAAACCCTCATATCATGTACTATCTCACTTGTATATTCACAAAAATTCCCGTGCTATAATTGACTTCTTATCTGATGGTTAGTTTTTATTTCTTATCAACACTCGAGAGATAGAATTGCTTATATTTTATTTTTCATCCTAATATCATGGAATCTGACATATCTGTTCTGCTTGAAAAAAAAAAAAAAAAACAATAATAAATAAACACGCAAATCATTCCCCAGAGGTATTTCCCTTTCGCGTCTGCCGTCAAGTAGTGGTTTACCTTCACCCCAGTCAGGGAGAGAGAGAGAGAGAGAGAGAGAGAGAGAGAGAGAGAGAGAGAGAGAGGCGGCCCGGCAATCTGCTCTCCACTTTGCACTGTTTCCTCCCCGCGGTGATGGATTTAGCGGCGATGGAGTGAGTGACAGGTGCACAAAACCAGCTGCAACGGGCACCAGCAGTTGGCTGTTCCCGCGCCTAACCTAGTTTGTTCTAGCAATTACGGCTTAATCGTTAACATACAGCGCTTCATATCATCTCGGTGACCCGCGCCGCCGACGGAAGTTAGGCAACGGTCAGCCAGCCGCCCAGAGTGTTGGGAAAGGGCGAGGCGAGGAGAGGCAGTGGGAGGTAGTGGCGGTGGTGTGGAGTTGGTGTGTGAATTTGGGTAAGAGGGAAGGGCACTGGTGTATGGTGTGTGTGTGTGTGTGTGTGTGTGTGTGTGTGTGTGTGGAAAGAGTGAATTTTGTGTGAAAACGAAGGGTGATTGTGATGATGTCATGCCAATACTACTGTATTTGAGAGAGAGAGAGAGAGAGAGAGAGAGAGAGAGAGAGAGAGAGAGAGAGAGAGAGAGAGAGAGAGAGAGAGAGAGAGAGAGAGAGAGTTGTCTATAGGGGGACAGGGAAGGGTAATATTTAGGGTCGAGACAGCAGAGGGGCGAGGGGTGAGGTACGAAGGTGGGTGTGGCGGAGAGGATGAATGAGAGGACATCAGGTTGGGGACAGTAGGTAGGTAGGCGCGGCAAGTCGAGTGAGAGGAGGGAGAGGACGGTAAGTGCCGGGAAGGGGGAGGGAGATAGCCGGGGGTGGCGATGTCCTAGGTGTGATTTAAAAAGACTGTTGATAAAGGCTATAGAGGGAGTACTTACCCACGAACCAGAGAGAGAGAGAGAGAGAGAGAGAGAGAGAGAGAGAGAGAGAGAGAGAGAGAATGTGAACGGAAGCTGGAAGAGGAGGGAAGAATAGACCGGGAAACTAGGAGAGGAAGGAAAAGGATTGTACTTACTCGCCTCCACCTCCGCCTCTTACTCCATTTAAGTATTTAAGTCACTCGAAGCTCTTCTAAATGACCACCTAAATAATATAATCAGACAGAAAAGAGCACTGGAAGATATGACTAAGACACCAACGTAAACGATAACTTTATAGGCAATGAGGGACGGTCCGCCACACGGGTCTTTCTTATAGATTTTCATTACTTTTGAAGCGGAGACAATAGGAAGTGACCGTAGGGAATACCGCGTTTTACGGTAAACAATACACCTTGAGCAGACCAACTGAGAGCGTCACTTGGTCTACTTGAAGTGCAGAATTGGTGTCTCCTTACTCCTAAGACCCGTATTTTTTAAATGCTTTGCTCTCTCACCACAGCTATTTTGAAATTCCAGAGATGATCACACGGGTTTTCAAGACTGTTTCTCCTGTAAATAATTTAGCAATCTTATTAATGTGTTACTACAACTATAAGTAAGTCCTTGAAGACCCGTATAACCTCAACTAGATCCTTTTTGAAAGTAGTGAAGGTACGCACAGAAACGTTTTTAAAATACGGTTCTAAAACGGCCGCGGGGAAGCGAAGGAAGCGTCTTAGATTGAGGCGGCGGCGGTGTAGCGTTCCCGTGTGCATTACTCACTGTTCACCTGACTTGACTCTCGTTGCCGCCCTAAATGCTATTATGCATGGTACATAACGCAATGTTCTGCCTCTACACTGTTCTGTTCTCCTGTCGGTCCCCTTCTGCTGTGTTCCTCATCCGACCCCCTTTCTCTCTCTCTCTCTCTCTCTCTCTCTCTCTCTCTCTCTCTCTCTCTCTCTCTCTCTCTCTCTCTCTCTCTCTCTCTCTCTCTCTCTCTCTCTCTCTCTCTCCCTTTTCCTCTCACTCCCTCATCAATTCTCGCTCCCTCATCCGCTCATTCCTTTTCCCTCACTCCTTCCCTCCCTTACCTGTTCATTCCCTTATACTCTCTCACTCCCTTATCCCCTCACTTGCTCCCTCCCTTACCCTCACTTATTCACTCCTTTATACTCTCCCTTCCCCATCCGTTCACTCCTTTAGCTTCGTTTATTCCCTCCCTATTTCCTCTCACTCCCTCATCTACCCTTTCCCTTTTGGCCTAACTCGCTCACTCCCTTATCCCCACCTGCTCTCTCTCCCTCATTCCATCTCCCTCCCTCACGCGGTCAATCCCTCTCTCAGTCTCTCAGTCTCTCACTTCTCACGTCCACTAACTTCCCCTCTTTACCCTTTTCTGTGTCATTCCTCCATTTTGGTTTCCTCTTCTTGCTTGTACATGGGTTTCTTAATTCCTTACTATCTTGCCATTGTGTTTAGTTGGCGCAGTCAAGAAGTGTTTTTTGTACATTTCTTTCTTCATTTTCTTGGTGTCTCATCGACTCTTTCCTGTTGTTTATTTCTGTTTCTCTTCTTGATCCTTCTTTTTTACAGCGCAGTCTCGCGTGTCAAGCAACGTAATGGTGGTTTCTTTATGTTTTTTACTACTCTTTATTTCCTCTTATTTTTCCCTTCTCTCGCTTCCGTACATGTCCTTCTGAGTCATTGTCATCGTCATCATCATTCTCCGCGTCTTCATCATTAACATCATCGCTGTTTTTTTTTTTTTTTATCCTTTCCTTCTGTCAATATATATATATATTTTTTTTTTCTAGTCTAGTTCTCCGTTATATCCTTCTTCGTTGTTGTCATAGTCATTCTCGATCTCTTCATCATTAACATCATCACTGTATTTCTCAATCCTTTCCTTCTACATCGAAACAGTTTTTTGTAGCATTATCGCGTCCAGTCCTCCACCATTAAGACCGGTGCTAACATTCCCTCCAGCCCAGCTCCCCGCGGCGACCACTCCAGATTATGAAATAAACGCTAATCGCACAAAGGCACAGATCACTCATAATCAACGGTAGTAGAAGCTTATGGCGTTCGTCCGTCAGGATGGATCATTATGGTCAATGTAGTTATTTATCGTGATCACCTTCACCGATACTGAGAGAGACAGATTATTGTTGCGCTAAGTAGTGTGCCCCGAGCTACGTGATTAACTCTTCGCTGATATGTTTTGAGGGGAAATCGGGGGATGTCCATTTACGCTCCGCCGATAAAGGTTACCGAAGTTCCCAACACAAAAGAGAAAAGATTAATTAAAGGCTTGACCTGCGGCGTACAGGTAGCAAAGCAGGACGAAAGGACGGAGATAGGTAGGGAGAAAAGGAGGAGGGACAGATAACCAGGACGGAAAGAGTGAGATGGAAGGCAGGCAGGTATTGGCAGGTGTGCTGTGAGGGTGAGAAGAAAGGCGTGTCTATGGATTTCTTGCTTCCCTCTGTTTGTGTCGCAGCGGATATAGTAAACGTGCATAAGTAATCTCCCCTTGCCAAGTATTCAAGACCACATCCCTCTCCGTCAAAGGTACAGACTCAGAACAGGTTATCAACCGCAGAGAGACAAAAAAAGATAAATCACCAACGCAAAAAAGTACTGAAAGTCACCGTTTTTTTGCACGATACCCAAGCCAGAGGGAGGCAGAGCACCAAATTGGGTTCAAGCACCATCACCAGCCAGGATCGGCCTCGTGACACCGCACCGCCAGCGTGTCAGGACGTCAGCGTGGTGAGCGTCACACGGAGGGAGGGAAGCGGCGGGTGCAGGTACAGTTATCTCGCATGAATATAACTGAAAATAAAAGACAGGTTTACAGCTACTCTGGCCGCCCTCGGAAGGCACACTGCGGCACGGCAAACCTCCCGGCAAAACACGCTACAGCTACAGACTATTCTAGCATTCAAAGCCATGCACTGTTCTTAAGACCACAAAGCAGATGAGTCACTCTTGTCATTCAAAAAGTAACAATCGAGAAACAACAAAGAAAAAAAACACATGAAAAAAAAAAAACCTAGTGAATAAAGTACTAGCCGTAGCCAAGCAAACACACGCGTTTATATACACACGCAAACATGAAAAAAAGTAGAGTGTCTCCCCGCACCCCCTCGCCGTGTGTCGGACGAGTAAATTGATAGCGAGTAGTTGTGTTTGTGGGGTGGGTGTGCGATGCCGCTTGGTGGGGCGGGCGGGGCGGCGAGGCTCGGGTGTCGCTAGCTTAACACCTCTACCCCGCTGTCCCCTTGTCTCCCTAACCTGTCACGTCTGCTGCCTACGTTTCGCCGCCTTTCTTGTATCTACGGGTATTTCTATTCCCTTTTTTCTACGCTATGATTTGCGGACTGAAAACTTCACTCTTTTCTTTTCTTATCCTTCTTTTGCCGGTTCGTCTTTTATTGTCTATGATTTTTCGTTGTGGTTTATTCTTTTTTTTTATCATTCCGTACCTTTTCCTCTTTTTCTTTTTTATGCTCTTCGTAGTACCTCATTTTTTTTTTTCTTATCCTTCCATTTATGTTACTGTTTCTTTTACTCCTTAGCATTTTTTTTTTTCTAGTATCGCTTACTCAGTATCTTTGTTTTTCGTTTATTTATCCTATTTTTGCAATATTTCATCCTCCAGTTTGTATTTTTTCCAGTGTTCCATTTCTTACAATTCTTCCCCGATGTGACTTTTTGAGAAATTATAAGGTAGTTTACGATTATTATTATCGTTATTACTATTTTTTTTTCCTACTGTAGTGAGGGATGTTTCCATTATTCTGTGAATCTCTCTCTCTCTCTCTCTCTCTCTCTCTCTCTCTCTCTCTCTCTCTCTCTCTCTCTCTCTCTCTCTCTCTCTCTCTCTGCGTGTGTGTGCGCACATGGTGGTTTGATTTTCATTAATCTGGTACATGAGGGCGTAATAGTTAAGGTAATACGAGTAGTTGTTGTGAGAGTGACAATAATAACGTTTATGTTATGTAATAAAGATTTTGCAATAGTAGTGGTAGAAATGAAGGGAATAATTTTTGTAGCAGCAGCAGCAGTAGTAGTAGTAGTAGTAGTAGTAGTAGTAGTAGTAGTAGCAGAAGTAGAAGTAGTAGTAGTAGTAGTAGAAGTAGAAAAGTAGTAGTTAATATTTTTTGTCTTCCATTTTTTTCATATTCTTACATGAGCAGTAAAAATACTACGAGAAGCGTGAATCAGAGTAAACTTTACTATTCCTACCTATTTTTACACGTACTCTAGGCTGCGACATTTAGACCTAAGCATAGAAGAAGCTCCGTGAGTCTTTGAAAAAAAAAAAAAATACTGAGGCTTGTAATTATGGCAGTGAGTAGTAAGTTGTCACATTATTTTTTCTCCCCTGCTGCTGTTGCTGTTGCCCTTTTCTTACCTTTTCTTAAGTGTACGTAGCTCATGTGCTCGTGGCGACAAGGAGACACACCACAGTCTGTCGCCTCCTGCCTGCGAGCGTCTCTAGAGAGGGGAAGAGAGGAAGGAGGAACTCTTGACGTGGTCGCATTCAGAAACCCTTTTTGCTCTCTCACCGCGACTATTTTCAAAGGCCACAGAGATGATTAGCAAGGTTTTCAAAAGTGCTTCTTCTCTTGTTAATGTAGAAATGTAGAAAACACCCTGAAAACCCGTGTGACTTGAAACAGGCTTTTGAAAGTAGTGGAGGTGCGGCCAGAAGTGTTTCAGAATATATTTCTCACTCAGAGGTAACGCGAGGGCGACGTGGTGGTGTCTAGAGGGCCACATTATTTCCCTTTGCTACTCTTGGGCTCAGGTGGGCGCACTGTGGCATTTACTGAGGCGAAAAAAGTTGCTGTTTTGTGAGGTATTCTTTTCCCTCCGTCGCTTCCCGGGAGATGAAGTACAGCGGGGGCCGCACACTCGCCCACCAGCCAGTTAGCGATTATAGCATGTTACAATTATCTTGGCCATGTTAATTCGCGATAATTAACCCTCGCGCGATAAAAATCGGTAGAATAATCTTTGTAATGCTGCTGAAATAAATTAGTTTTTATTATAATTGTAGTAATTATGCAGATTACGGCAATTAAGACGCTACCAGGTATGATGGTCCCCGCTTGGCAAACCTCTGCGGCCTAGCGCTTATAAGCACACACACACACACACACACACACACACACATTCAGATTTTCGTGGGATCGAACCATATAGAAACAAAAAACAAATGGTGTTATGTTATCATTATTTTTTACAAACTCTCGTACTGTTAAAATTTAAGCAGTGACCTTTTGATTATTCAATGTTATTTTGTTATTCGATTCTTTATTTCCTTCTTGCTGTTATGGCTACAAAAAAATGTGTTCTTTTGTGGAGCTAATTTCTCGGCGCATCTGCAAGGTGTAGTCTGTACAGTCTCTCTCTCTCTCTCTCTCTCTCTCTCTCTCTCTCTCTCTCTCTCTCTCTCTCTCTCTCTCTCTCTCTCTCTCTCAACTAGCCACTATCTTCACATCTCAACACAGAAGCGCGCCGAGGGCCGGAGGGAAGAACAAATGTGAGCAAATGTGACACAACTGCGTCTCTTTAGTCACTCCTCCGCCGTGTCCACAAAGCTTCCCACTCGAGGAGAGAAAAAAAAATAACGGAGACTATCAAGATAAAAGTTTCTCGCACCACGACGGCAGAGGACTCCTTCTTAGTCCCTCGGGAAGAACTTAAATCTGACGGTGCTCCGGAATGCTAGAATAAACACACACTTGTTAATAAGAAGATGGAGAGATGGGATACTTTGGTTAACTTCGGGATATTTTTTTTTCTTCTGTCTAATTTTTCTAATAACCGTAGCACTTTTTTTTTCTTAATATCTCGCTAATGTACAATCTCTCTCTCTCTCTCTCTCTCTCTCTCTCTCTCTCTCTCTCTCTCTCTCTCTCTCTCTCTCTCTCTCTCTCTCTCTCTCTCTCTCTATCTATCTATCTATCTATCTATCTATCTATCTCTCTTACCAGATACGGAGAGAGAGATAGAGAGAGAGAGAGAGAGAGAGAGAGAGAGAGAGAGAGAGAGAGAGAGAGAGAGAGAGAGAGAGAGAGAGCAACCCTCCCTCAGTGTCTCGGACGTCTTATCGTTTATGTATGTCGATTCATATTCTATGTTCGTGGGGCAGTTCATTCTCCGATCTCGTAGCGCCTTCTTTCTACTCCTTACGACCCTCCTTGCGTACAATTGTAGTAGTGGCGGCGGTGGCGGGGGTTGTGGTAGTGGGAGAGGGGGTGGCGGTGGCGGCGGCGGTGGCGGTGGTGGTAATAATGGTGTTTGAGTTGTGAGTTAGTAGATGGAAGGTTTGTCTAATTGTTTTGATTTGAATTGTGATGGTGCGGTGTTATAATGGTTGTCTTTATGCTGGTAAATATTCCTTTGGTGAGCTCCTTTTCCTGCGGTATGGTCGTAACTTTAGTTGTCTCAGTGTGTGTGTACACCTGTGTCCAAGAGCGCTGCACTGTATTTCTCTTTTATTTCTATTATTTTTATTTCGCCGCATGCTTAGGTATGTAAACGTTCAATCTTTTGTCCCAAAGAATAATGACAAAATTATTTTCATTGCAAGACTAAAGATTATTGTCCTCATAAGCTCCTTGATTTTAAGACTCCTATTTCTCCTCCTCCTCCTCCTCCTCTGTCATGGTCGCTTCAAGCTCCTCATAGGTTCAAGTCGGAGTTGAACGAATCATCAACGTGTTTAGTTCCTCAGAGTTTCACAAGTTCACTGAATTAAATGAAGTTTAGCAAGACGTGCCGCAGAGAAGGAGGCGCCCCGGTAGGAAGGGGAGGAGAGGTCAGGCCTCGTCTAAGGAGACGTCTAGGTGTTTCCACTAAACGTTCGCATAACCAGTGCACCTTTAATATTGTCTTAGCAGGTTACATATTTTTTCTTTCCTTCCACCTTGAAAGTGTGACTCCATAAGTGTCATGTTTATGTAAGCGGCTTTTATTCAAATGTAATATTGTGCCATGAAAACGTGTTCCTCTCTTGATGTGTGGTCATGTCGGTCTGCTGCATATTAATTAGACCGATAACTTCAAAATAAAGTAGCTCTCAGTGTTGAATTGATTGCAAGGGTTACTTACATAAGTTGGGCCTTCATTCAGTCAACAGTGCGGCTCTTATTTTCTAAAGTGCATACGTATGCGTGAGATAACTTCATTTACATACCTCATGTTACGTCCGCTCAACCCAGCTGGGGATTTTTTCGACGTCATATGATGATAGCACACGTCGATGAGTGCCTGACGTGTTTGGTTCCTTCGGTGAAAAACACTTCTATTTACGTAAAGAGAAACATCGCAATCCTTGCAAGTGTGGCAGGTGAAATTGCGCTTTTAATGCCGGGAATTGAGTAAGACAGAGAGTACAATAGACCAGTCACTCAGGGGACTGAGACGGACGGAAATGCGTCACATATTGAACCAAATGAAAGACGTTCGAGCATTCACTCCTTGTGAGAATGAGAGAGAGAGAGAGAGAGAGAGAGAGAGAGAGAGAGAGAGAGAGAGAGAGAGAGAGAGAGAGAGAGAGAGAATTACATTTCTGTATGTCTAAAAGGAAATTGAACATTAAAGATAATCAACATGTGATTTTTTTTAAAGATATGCATACGTGTGAAGCATAAGACAGGAAAAGTATAGATTGGGTGGAATATAATAGAACATGTGGTTACATATGCATATGATAAACAGATAAGTGTGTGTGTGTGTGTGTGTGTGTGTGTGTGTGTGTGTGTGTGTGTGTGTGTGTGTGTGTGTTCATGCTTGTGTATATCACCATATTGTTATCAGTAACCTTATCAGCAGTGATAAGTTTGCGAGCTGTTCCTCCTGCCTTCAGTCTCCACTATCTTCCCTCCTCTTCCCTCCTTCCCTCCTCCTTCCTTTCACCCTTCCCTCCTCTCACCCTTCCCTCCTCGTACCTCCTCTCTCCCTTCCTTCTCTTTTTCCATCTCTTCTTTCACTGTTGCGTGCAAACCTTTATCATCACTATCGTTCAGTCATTTCATCATCTTTCCCCAGCATTGTTACTCTATCTCACATTACTGGTACGTCCATTCACACACACACACACACACACACACACACACACACACACACACACACACACGTACGATCAGTCCCTTAATATCCTTTTCCCCCGTTACAGTCACCGGTTGTCCCTCACGATTCCCGCAAACTCTCCCTTCCTGTGTCCCTCTCTCCCATCGTACTTCTATCTCTCACTCTCTCTCTCTCTCTCTCCCTCTCTCTTACTCTCCCTCTCCCTCCTTTCCTACCCTCAGTGTCGCCCCTCCCTCCTCTCACCCCGCCCTCACCTCGCCTCGCTCAGACAACACAAACTTACAGTAGGGAGTTGACGTAACAATTCCCATTTTTGTTTGTGTTGCCAACTTCGCCTTGGGGAGTTTTCCAGCAACCGGTCTGGATGTGCAAAAATGTGTCAGTTGCAAATCGTTGAGTGATTTTTCTTTTTTTTCGTTTTGTAAAAGGTCTTTCGGGTGTATTTATGCGATTTTTTTCTTCGGAAATGCCTTTGTTTTATATTTCATGCTTCCATCCCCCCACACACGTGTTTTTTTTTTTGTTTTTGTTTATTTATATTTTCATTATCTACTACTACGTGGTTTACTACAGTATGTTTCTCTGATTTTGTGTTTGGAATGTGAAATTAATTGGTTTTGATTCTCTCTCTCTCTCTCTCTCTCTCTCTCTCTCTCTCTCTCTCTCTCTCTCTCTCTCTCTCTCTCTCTCTCTCTCTCTCTCTCTTCCACGAACTATTTTCCTGATGTGTTTATCAGCCACTGTCCTCTGTACTTTTCACACGCATTATTATTTTACAAAATAAACACAATTGTAGCGATATTATGGAAAACAAGGTTGAATTCTCCTGCTCATTTGATGTTTTGTTTCTGATACTTATTCTCTTTTGACATTTCCATGTAGCTACTTAAAAATATGAGGGTTTAGAATTTCTCTCTCTCTCTCTCTCTCTCTCTCTCTCTCTCTCTCTCTCTCTCTCTCTCTCTCTCTCTCTCTCTCTCTCTCTCTCTCTCTCTCTCTCTCTCTCTCTCTCTCTGTTCATCCGCTCAGCATTAACCTCCATGTAACTGTTTTGCTTACTTAACTATAAAGATTCGCGGCAACTCTTCCATCCTGGAGAGGAGTTAATAGCCCTAAGTGGCGGAATACACACAATACGTGAGCATTTTACAGTAGTGAGTCCGGCCATTAGGGTTATTATAGCGACAGATGTGGACACGCCAGTATTTTGTCAGAAATTCATCGCCATAAAATATGTTGGGAGAGCAGCGAGGCCCGGGAGGGAAAAAAAAATAAAAATTAAATCTACAACGTAAATAATAACATTTGCTGTCATTCGCTTTCGGCGGCAACTAGATACCTAAATTAACTTTACGGAATGCTCCCACAAAGCCGGGGAGATACTTTAGTTATGCGTGCGTGCGTGCGTGTGTGTGTGTGTGTGTGTCTGTGTCCGTCTGTGTGTGTGTATGTATGTGTGTTTTGTGTGTGTGTGTATGTTTGTGCACGTGTTTTATCGTATATATATGTTGAAAAGTTGAAAAAATCGGTCAAATTCGTCAGGAAAAAGATCGAAGGAAGAAAAAAAGTAGTCGAGAAGAGTGAAGAGTAGAGGATGCGCTCGTATTAAGGGAAGGCAGAGGCTGGTGCTGTAGATGTTAGTGGGAGGGACGAGGGGGAGAAGAGGGTCGAAAATACAGAAGGGGGCGGGGGACGTAGTGATAGAAAGGCGTAGTGATGATGTATGTAGGGGTGAGAGAGAGAGAGAGAGAGAGAGAGAGAGAGAGAGAGAGAGAGAGAGAGAGAGAGAGGGGTGTTACAAGCTCCATGTGGAATAGGGAATAAGAGAAAGGGGCAATGAGGAAGGGGACAGAAGGGAGGCAGTATAGGGAGGCGAAGGGGAGGCCATGGTGGTATCATTAATATATTTCACTCTTTAGGTCGGATAATGCCATTAAGGTCATTAGATTTGTTGCGGTGGCCACTCAGACTCTTGTTTTCTCTGGTGGCTGCTCTACTAAACTCTTTATCTCTCTCTCTCTCTCTCTCTCTCTCTCTCTCTCTCTCTCTCTCTCTCTCTCTCTCTCTCTCTCTCTCTCTCTCTGATCTTGAGTGAAAATCAAAACCTGTTTTTCTTTCCTTATATTCCCTGTGTTAAATTTTCATCTCCAACATCTTTTCTGTCACTTATTTTTATTTTGTCTAAGGTTTCCAAATACGTCTCTCTCTCTCTCTCTCTCTCTCTCTCTCTCTCTCTCTCTCTCTCTCTCTCTCTCTCTCTCTCTCTCTCATTACATCAGAAAAGCACATCAAACACATAAAAGTGGCTACAAATAGGCTGTGGACGGTGCTGGATGAAGGATATGCACTCAACTTAGTAGAGCGTGAACATGATAACCATCTTGGAATGCACGCCTCCTCTTGATGCTGCGTGACTGTCTGTGTGTGTGTGTGTGTGTGTGTGTGTGTGTGTGTGTGTGTGGTGTGTGGTGTGTGTGTGTGTGTGTGTGTGTGTGTGTGTGTGTGTGTGTGTGTGTGTGTGTGTGTGTGTGTGTGCAATCTGATGTCTTTCTAAAGGATCAAGACGAAGTTCTCTGTCCCCTTCTAGTGTGAGAGATTTATGTAGATGTTCATAGTTATTGCTTGTTTTTTTTTTTTTTTTCCCCGCCTCAAGTAGGATGCATTTTTTTATTTTTTTATTTATGAGCAGCAAGCAAAACATCAACTGAAGCGTCTTAAATTTGCCGCGTTTTATTTCTTCTTCTGTCCTCCTCCAGTGCTGTTTTGTTTGAGATGGGAAGATAGTGGCTAGTTAGAGAGAGAGAGAGAGAGAGAGAGAGAGAGAGAGAGAGAGAGAGAGAGAGAGAGAGAGAGAGAGAGAGAGAGAGAGAGAGAGAGAGAGAGACTGTCCATTTTGCGTAATCTCACCCTTTACCCAGAATAGCGAACTAAAAAGAATGTCTCTTTACCTAATGTTTATTATCATTTATTTCATTGGTGTCGTGTATATTATTACTCATGCTGCAATAAACATTTGGCTTAAGCTCACAATATTTTTCGTTTTCTTGTATCCTTTTATGCTACTCTTTGCAGGATGAACTCTTAATATGACAATGCAAATACATATTTTTACTGTATTATTATGTATTAAAGTTGACGCGTTCCGTTCCTCATCTCGGGGAAGTACAGAGCCGGTAGTACGTGAATTAACCCGCAGTTGTGTT